>NW_015551641.1:169-584 GCF_001515605.1 Sinocyclocheilus anshuiensis | reverse complement strand
ATGCCCAAAGTGCCCTTTTGTCAAGGCAATTTTTTTTTTTTTTTTAAATTAAACGCCATTTTGTGAAGGCCTGCCCAATCTAACTCTTAGTAAAATGAATAATAATTTAGTCGTAAATAAAATTATCCACATGATGATGACCTTTCACCTGACGATCTCATCAGGGACTATCCCTCACGTTCAGACACCTTTAATGTAGTGCACTACCAGGATGCCTTCATAACGTCCGCAGCTGCCGGTAAGTGGAATTCTCAGCAGAGCGTTGTGCTTGTATACTTATTTTATTAAATTATTATTATTATTATACAAGAACTGCGTGAAGAGAGCATGCACAGCTGTTGTTTATATTGCTGTTTGTAGCCTGTGGAAGTAAGGTTAGCTGCAGTCTCCCAAAACGCCGGATCCATGTGGACGA
>NW_015551641.1:0-145 GCF_001515605.1 Sinocyclocheilus anshuiensis | reverse complement strand
CTAAAATATTTTTGTTCAATATTTTCCTAATGACAATTTTATGATCGGTTTATAAAGGCTACTACAAGCACCTTTTCCCAATTTTTATCACAGAATAAGCCAGGAAATTTATAGTTTCTATAGGCTACTAAATGATATGTCAATC
>NW_015551640.1:2483-2658 GCF_001515605.1 Sinocyclocheilus anshuiensis | reverse complement strand
ACATTTGAATTATAATTATGTTATATATAAATAAATGAAAACATACGAGCATGAAAAGCAGAAGATTCAGATCATACAGGATTTTTCACCAATTAGTACAAACACACTCTCCAGAATAAACTACTGTTCTTCATCAGAGAGCTGTTCGAATCACAAACACACTCTCAATATGACG
>NW_015551640.1:0-2345 GCF_001515605.1 Sinocyclocheilus anshuiensis | reverse complement strand
GTGAATGAAACACAAGAATAAACTGATCGTGTTCAAATGAACTCTTTCTCAGACTAATTCCACTGAATGTCTTGAAGAGAAAACACAGATTTCTTTACCTGTGAGAAGTGAAGAGAGAGCGATCAGTCCCAGCAGACACAGATGACACTCATCAGACATTTTCTCTTTCTCTCAGTCTTTCTCTTCATTATTTACTTTCAACTCTTTCTTTAAATACTCTCAGCTCCTCCTGTGGTTTTAGCTTCCTCTGATCTGACAGACTGAGTGTTTAAATGCTGCTAGCGTTGTTATTTAGTAACATGATGCCAGTCGTAATGGAGAAGTAAGAGAAGTGAGATCAGCTCGGGCCTCTAGACATAAAATCATTAAATTATATAAAATTGGTTTGTTACTGAAAAGATTTCCACTATCAATCACTTCCTATGATTGTTTTCATACTGAGAGCAATAATACCCATTATGCCACAGTCGGTCAAACTTGCTGTCCCTAAACCGTTGGTCTGACTTTCGGTAAAAAAAAGATGGATTTGTTGTTAATATACCAAACTGTTAATGTTTTTAACACATCAACTAATTTGATGGCATGATGGCAGAAGTGTTTGATCTCTGCGACGCTTTCACATGTTGACTCCGATCTTTCGGCTCGTCTCGATATCCAGACTTGCTCATGAGCACTTGAGAGCGTGAATGTGACAGGAATGAAACCTTTGCCATGTTTATTAAATTAATTTGAAAATACATATAACTTGGTAGTAAAAAAATATATGTTGTAATTTGTTATTGCAAAGGTGTATTGTAAATATATAAAGATGCATGTTATGTGTTGTAATTTGTTATTGCAAAGGTGTGTTGTAAATATATAAAGATGCATGTATTTTGAAGCAGCACCATTTCTAAACACAGTTACATAGGGACCACTGAACAGACAAGTGTGTGAATAAAGCTATGTATAAACTGTAAGTTTTTCTCTCCTCTCAACACTATAATGGTCATCTTTCGTCTCTTTGTGTTTCAGAAGCGTGTAGCTGCTGGCTGTGGGAACTCAGTTAGTTTGACCGCACTGGTTTAACACACTGATCTGAGATCATTTCTGAACACAGTTTAGACTGACGCTGTGAATTCTCACACATTCACACAACAGTTCCTCTTCTTTGTTTTCCTTTTGTATCAGTGTTTCCAATAGTTGCTGCAAACCATTTACAAGTTCACTGTTAGTTTCAC
Source organism: Sinocyclocheilus anshuiensis (assembly GCF_001515605.1). Lineage (NCBI taxonomy): Eukaryota > Metazoa > Chordata > Actinopteri > Cypriniformes > Cyprinidae > Sinocyclocheilus > Sinocyclocheilus anshuiensis. The sequence continues at coordinate 1,125 of NW_015551640.1, read as the reverse complement.
AGGTTCAGTGTTGCTAAAGTGTTTATTTCAGTGATTTTATGTGAAGCAGGGCTCCTCATCCACACAGCTGGCTGTGATGTTCAAGTAAACTCAAAGACATTGATTAGTTGATTGAGGTGCGTTGAATTAGAGTTAGAAAGTGTCTCTCTAGGAGCAGGAATAAAGCCCTATTCGCACGGGATTAGTATTATCTGGGGACCTTGTGTGATTTTGAAATTAACTCCCCAACTCTGAATTTCGTGTGGTGCATTCGCACGGGATAAGCGAAGCCTGTGACTTTACTCGAATTTACTGACTTATCTCCCGGATACGATGTCAAGGCTTTGAGAGTCCCGTTCTATGGTCAGATTAGATGGATTTAAAAAAAAGAAACTAATATAGTTTTGTGCCCTGTCATTTACATTTCACCAGGTTAAAAAATAATCTCGCGCTGTGTCATTTACATTTCACCAGGTTAAAATAATATCTCAAGCTTTATGCTTGATTTATTTGTAACACATTAACCTCAAAACCTTCTCAGCTTTCTCTTTCTGCAAATTGTATGGTGTAGCGATATGATGACAGCACCCAAAATACTATCAAACACTCCAACGCAGCTCCATTCTTCGCAAAAGATGGATAAAAAGGCGCACAGGAAACAAAAACCTCGAAAAATGATATACGACCTGCCAAATGCTGGCCGAATCACAGAGATGCCGATTCGCACGGGACTAATATTATCACAGGACCTCGGTGTTAGGCGAAATATGGTAGGTAATTTGTGGGGGAATTTCTACTTTACAAATTACAAACATGGCCGATTCGCACGGGATTAAGATTACAGACAACCTCCGCAATTATTACAAATGATTGGAGGTCACCAGGTAATACTAATCCCGTGCGAATAGGGCTTTTGTGTACTCGTTCTACATCAGGGGTGTCAAACTCAGTTCCTGGAGCCTCAGCCCTGCAGAGTTTAGTTCCAGTCCTGCTCCAGCACACAAACCATGTAGGACTTGATTAGCTGGATCAGATGCGTTTGATTAGGGTTGAATCTAAACTCTGCAGGGCTCCGGCGCTCTTGATCTACATTATCTACATAGAGCTGATTCTGACAACACTGCTGTCTATGAGACAAGATCTTGG
>NW_015551639.1:0-742 GCF_001515605.1 Sinocyclocheilus anshuiensis | reverse complement strand
GAGGGTCGTAAAAGCTGAACCATGGTCAGCCCAGGCGCCAACTTTGTCAAATGAGTTCCTGTCTCGCTCTGATTATCTTCACAAGAAACACAAGGAGAGAGTGATTTACCAAACCACCTCCAGTGTCGACAAGCACTAGGACAGCAAGAACTGACCCCCCCCATCTGGATTCATTTAAGCAACAGAACGTCAGTAGGTTTCGTGACTGGCTTCAGCATAAATAAACCATCTAATGGACCACAGAACAAAGAACCTGGTATCTGGAAAGATTCCAGCGACAGACACTCCTGGACCCCATGACCGTTTAACGCATAAATTAATAATCCGATAAACAGAAAGCGACAGATTAATAGCCCATGTCCAGCGAGAAGAATGGCAGACCCACACTCGTGACACGGGCATGACTCCAGGACACCTCCCCTTTTTCCCCCTGCATTCCAGAAAAAAGGGACGCATCCTGTTACTACTTTCCAGGGGACGCATCCTTTTACTACTTTCCAGAAAAGCACGCGTTTCTCCTGTCACAGACAAAGAAACAGAACTTAAACAGACAATTCATAAGACAATCATTTTAAAGTGTTGGAGCAATATACTCCCAAATAATATGCTTTCTGTTTGATGTGTCATTGGAACCTATGATATTTGAATCTTTGCCATATATTTTCCTTTTTAGCAGCTGAAGCCTTTAATATGTGTGTTAAGATATGTGAAGTTTAGTGTTGAACGTAAACTTGTGATAATT
>NW_015551638.1:0-2792 GCF_001515605.1 Sinocyclocheilus anshuiensis | reverse complement strand
GAACCGGTTAAATCGAACGATTCGTTCGCGAATCGGACATCACTACTTCTATTGTCGTCATTTGTAAGTCGCTTTGGATAAAAGCGTGTGTTAAATGACTATGTATGCGTGTGTGTGTGTGTAAACACTGGACTGACTATATGGCTTGCCAGTGGTGCAACACATGTCTGCAGAACAAAACGAATAAACATTAAACATTCGACAAAGCTCAAGTTAAAATGTTTTGTGAGTCATTGTTTTTAAAACGTTCATATTCCACTTCAGAGTTTCAGTAGCCTAACATTCAGTGACAGAAGGACAAACCACTATATAACATAATGAATAAAAATACATTTAGTTACCCTTTTCCTCTAGAGTTGGTGCTTTTTTTTACGAACACAACCCCCTTAGCCAATTACAAAGCCTTCTTGTAGACAGTATATATATATTCTATTTTATCTATTAGTTGACTTGACCCTCTAACACTTGCACTCTCTATTTGTTTTCTAACTGCTTGTTTTCTTTAAAAAAAAAGGCCTCTAACACTAGCTTTCTCTATTATTTTTCTATTCTAGCCTATCTTGTTTTCTATATATATATATATATAAAACTTGCTACGTGTACTGCGTTGGGCTAACCATCGAGCCTTTTCATAGCACATACATATTATTGCTCTTTTGTTGTTTTTGATTGCTTCTATTGTCGTCATTTGTACGTCGCTTTGGATAAAAGCGTGTGCTAAATGACTATGTATGCATGTGTGTGTTTGTGTGTGTGTGTGTGTGTGTAAACACTGGACTGACTATATGGCTTGCCAGTGGTGCAACACATGTCTGCAGAACAAAACGAATAAACATTAAACATTCGACAAAGCTCAAGTTAAAATGTTTTGTGAGTCATTGTTTTTAAAACGTTCATATTCCACTTCAGAGTTTAAGTAGCCTAACATTCAGTGACAGAAGGACAAACCACTATATAAAATAATGAATAAAAATACATTTAGTTACCCGTTTCCTCTCTGTGAGAGTGCACGTGCAGATCTCCGATTCCTCTAACCAAGTTTCAACCTATATCAGACGTTATGATTTCGATCAGATGCGTCGGCTGTATCGGTTGATAAGCCAACGTGATTTCGACGTTGAATCGATGTTTTATTTTCGGCGAAATAACGTTTTGATGTTCCGACCAAATAGTGAACGTTGATTCAACATCGAAATTTGATTGACGACCGATACTGACCTTTACAACCAAAAATCGACGTTGAATCAACGTCTGCTTGCTATCTGGGTAGCTACATATTATAAATAAGGCCATGATTTAATATATCTAATATGTAATGTGTACTTTATCTTATAAATTATACATCCTTTTGATAAGAAAACGTGAATGTAGGAGTAAATTATTAAGATGCTTTTTTTCATTGATTTTATTTCATTTGAAATCAGGGAGCTGGAGCTGCATGGCAGAAAGGATCATATAGATCTTGATTGAAGTCATATGGGTCATAGGTTGGAACTGGAGCATTTAGGATTACTTTGTTCCCCGTTTCTTTTTTCCCCTTTTCCACTGGCAGTGCTGGTGATGGTTCAATCATCTTAACTGCTGGCCTGGGAGGATTGTCGATTAGGCAGTCAGGTATGGCGGGCCGGAAGGTCCAAAAATAAGACTAATAACTTGTTGCGGGAAGTCACTATACTATTGCCAGGAGCTACTGAGTTTGCCACGACTCACCTTCCTCACACGGCGGGCGACTCACTCTCCTCAGCTGGCGACTCACTCTCCTCACACGGCGGGCGACTCACTCTCCTCAGCTGGCGACTCACTCTCCTCACACGGCGGGCGACTCACTCTCCTCAGCTGGCGACTCACTCTCCTCACACGGCGGGCGACTCACTCTCCTCAGCTGGCGACTCACTCTCCTCACACGGCGGGCGACTCACTCTCCTCAGCTGGCGACTCACTCTCCTCACACGGCGGGCGACTCACTCTCCTCAGCTGGCGACTCACTCTCCTCACACGGCGGGCGACTCACTCTCCTCAGCTGGCGACTCACTCTCCTCACACGGCGGGCGACTCACTCTCCTCAGCTGGCGACTCACTCTCCTCACACGGCGGGCGACTCACTCTCCTCAGCTGGCGACTCACTCTCCTCACACGGCGGGCGACTCACTCTCCTCAGCTGGCGACTCACTCTCCTCACACGGCGGGCGACTCACTCTCCTCGGCTGATCATCTTGCTCATTCCTGCAGGACTCATATTAAACAGGCCACTATTCCTGCAGGATAAACTTACTGTCTGTTTATATTTAATTTTAGTCTACAGTGTTTAAATCATGGACTCAAGTACTTACCTGCAATTATATAATTTACTAACAAATTTTTTTATAAAATTTTCAGAATAAAAATTTCACTGACATAATATCTAAAACAAAGAAGTTGTTCACATATCACAGTATACGTTTTAGTATTACTTGCATTTTTATTTCATAGTGGATTTGATATATTGTATTGTACAGAATTTTTCATTCTTCCAACATTCATGTACTGTATATATTCATGTAAAATAATTTCATACATGCATTCATTGTATCACACATTAACTGTACATATTATAAATAACTACATAACTGGAATATAACAAAACTATAAATATTAAAAAATGTTATATACAGATTACATATCACATATAAACATTTAAAATATTATTTGTCGATGTTTAATAAAAATGCATATTGCAAAAATGAATAATCTACTGTTGTACAATACAGTCATGCCAAGAATTAAATCCACAGTGCACTTTAAACTTTCGCAAA
>NW_015551637.1:363-541 GCF_001515605.1 Sinocyclocheilus anshuiensis | reverse complement strand
CTCACTGTCTGTCCTGTCACGGCCACGGAGGCCGTTCACGAACTCTCTGTCTGTCCTGTCACGGCCATGGAGGCCGTTCATGAACTCTCGGTCTGTCCTGCCACGGCCATGGAGGCCGTTCTTGAACTCACTGTCTGTCCTGCCACGGCCAAGGAGGCCGTTCATGAACTCGCAGTCT
>NW_015551637.1:0-157 GCF_001515605.1 Sinocyclocheilus anshuiensis | reverse complement strand
TCCCCGCTCTGCCATGGCTCCCTGCTCTGCCTGTTCCGCTTCATGGGCCTGGCCCTCCGTTCCGCCTCCACTCCACCACCCTCCTGGACTTGTTGGGTTTTGATTTGTTTGTTTGGGCATCTGAAGCCGCCCTTAGAGGGGGGGATATGTAATGTGG
>NW_015551636.1:0-588 GCF_001515605.1 Sinocyclocheilus anshuiensis | reverse complement strand
GTCACTTTATGCCACCTAGTGGCGAAACAATGCAATCGACTCGAAACGTTATTTGAAGCGCCAGTTACTTACAAAAGGGGATTTGCTCTGTTTTGATCACTACCATACATATCAATGTTTATATCTGATCTATAAACTTTCATCCCAGTGTTTCTGTGATAACATGAATGAATGTAAGACAAAAATAATACTGTGTAGTTGAAAAGACTTCAACCTTCTTCTTACCCAAACACTGGTATTCTGGTATGATTTTTTCAAAGGTTCAATAGACACGGGCGAATCGTTGTCATTTAAAACTGGGATCGCTTGGGAGTATGAATCGAGATCGCGATCTTTTAACGATTAATCGTGCAGCTCTACTCGTAAGCAATGCAGGTGTTTTGTAGTTGGATGTAGAAGTGAACGTAAGAATCTTCATTTTCTGCCGACATCAGAGCCACTGAGGACGCAGTGGAAATCAGATTACTTTTTTCAAGTAACTAGTAAAGTAACGCATTACTTTTTAATTTTCAAGAGAATATCCGAGTTACTTTTTGAAATAATTAACGCAAGTTACTTTTTTTTTCCAATTTATTGATTGACAGCTCT
>NW_015551635.1:0-523 GCF_001515605.1 Sinocyclocheilus anshuiensis | reverse complement strand
AAGCTCGCGCATTCATAATAAAATGTGCCACAGATGGCTCCGGGGGATGATTAAAGGCCTCCTGTAGTGAATCCATGTGTTTTTGTAAGAAAAATATCCATATTTCAAATGTAATAAACACTTTTCTCTCACTTCCGCTGATTGTCATACACTGAAGCAGTTCCGGCAGATGATGCAGCATATGTGTGCAGCGCGCGTGCCTCTGAGATATGCTAGTCTCGCTAGTTTGTTTATAGGAGCAAAGGAAGCAAAGTTTCCTTACTTTAGCAAAGGAAAACCAGTCTCCTCTTGGTTTATATCGTAAGCTTCCAACATTTTTCTTTGCAAATCCTCGGTTTGTACTTCTAATTCGTGACAAATTCGGTGTTTTGTTTTGTTCTCTCTCCGCATTCGTCACTAATCACGCAACACAGATGTGTTGCGTCTTCCGCCGGAACTGCTTCAGTGCATGACAGTCAGCAGAAGTGAGAGAAAAGTGTTTTATTACATTTGAAATATGGATATTTTTCTTACAAAAACACAT
>NW_015551634.1:0-748 GCF_001515605.1 Sinocyclocheilus anshuiensis | reverse complement strand
AATTTGTGTGAAAACTGTAATATATATATGTGTGTGTGTGTGTGTATATATATATATTAGAGCCCGATGATTAATCGAAATCGAATCGAAATCACGATTTGAGACGTTGCGATTTCCTAATCGCAAAGCCTGCGATGTGGACGCGATATTACTCTGTTCCAGAGCATATGCATGACTACCAGCCTTGAGTTGCAGTCTTACTTGCCCTGGTCAAGAGTAAGCGCACCTTCGTTCTCCCCAATCAGCACTGCTCTAGCCAACTGTGTAAACACCCACCATTAAAAAAAATAAATAAATAAAAACAGTAAGCGGGACGGGAGAGAGACAGAGTGGGACTATGGCGTCTACTGGGTCAGATCGATAGTTAGGCAAATTAAAACTAAAGAAAACCGTATGCAACTTAAGCTTCGAAATGACAGACAACGAACAAAAAAGGTCATTAATGCTTGAAATGGTGTAATTACTTAGTTTGTCCAGCAGAGTGCGCTCCATTGTTTGCTACTGGCGACCTGGATGAAACGTTTTAAAGCTTAAGTCTATGGAGAACCATTGAAACTTTGAATGGCCATATCTCTGTAACGGCGCAGCGAATCCGCACCAAATTCGGGGGATCCCTTCAGCTCGAGGAACCCTCTCGAACGTGAATCGAGTGTACGTCTAGAGGCCCTCTTTCGAATGAGAACACCCCCGCGTGGATAGCCCTCGGGGTTCGGGAGTTACGGGTGGTTAAATTCGCGGTCCGGCGCCG
>NW_015551633.1:0-432 GCF_001515605.1 Sinocyclocheilus anshuiensis | reverse complement strand
ATAAATAAATAAATATTATTATTATTATTATCATCATTATTATTAGTAGTAGTAGTAAAAGTAGCAGTTTTAATATGACATAAATACAATTTATTGAAAATGCAGTACGGTTCCCGTACTTTAACTCTTACATATAGCAAATTTTGTGCAAATGAGTATGTGTATGTATTTGTTGACATTGGACTATAATTTTCGACTAAATACAATTGTATTTCGTGTAAACTGTTACACATTTTAAATAATTGATTTCTTAAGTTAAGACTGACGCAAACATTAATATGTAGCCTATAGTTCTTTTGCATTACAGAATTTACAGTTAGTTTGTAGAGTGTGTAAGCATTTATTTGTTTTGCTTAAGTTTTCAAGTCTTCAACTTCAGCAATACAAATTAATGTTTCACTGTTTTATTTTTGTTATTGTCATTTCTTTATT
>NW_015551632.1:0-469 GCF_001515605.1 Sinocyclocheilus anshuiensis | reverse complement strand
TTTTAGAAAGGGAGCAAAGATGGAAGAAGCTAGAACCTACTACAGAACTAATTTGTTATTGTTAGTAAGAGGGCTTCTTGAGAACCGGGGTAACCATGGCCATTTTCAGGTCGTCCGGAATGGACCCGGATTTCAAGCAGTTATTCAACAGTGATACCAACCCTGGGCCCATGGTATCAATAATTTGCCTCAAAAAGCGGGGGTGAATTACATCAAGGGAACAGAAAGAGGGTTTTAATTTTGTGATCACCTCCTTGACTGTTTGTAAAGATACATCGTTAAAAGTTGTCCAAAGTGTTGGATTTGTAGGTGGCAACTCAACGTAATCTGTTACCTGTATGTGGGCCCTCAAATTTGTAACTTTGTCACAGAAGTATCTCAGGAAGTCCTCAGAAAGCGCAAAAAAGGAAGGATTTTTGAAAAGAATTAGTAGGAGAATTTAGAGCAGAGTTAATAACAGAGAAAAGTA
>NW_015551631.1:0-872 GCF_001515605.1 Sinocyclocheilus anshuiensis | reverse complement strand
AAAAAAGAAAACAGGTAGACTGAATAGAACGTACGAGCGTAGACGCAAAGTAATTAATAAGAAACGATCTTGTGTCTTATATCTGATATAAGCTAGGATAATATAATAATGTGACGTGAATGTCTTGTATGAAGACGAGTTTAAAGCAATATTTTATTAAATCAAACAAATTCGCAGAAACATTGACATATAAACAAAGAGGCCCGCTAACATGACAGCAAAAGCTAGGAGACAAAGCGTATAACGCCATAAGCATAAGGCCTAACAATTACAATTAGGTGGGAAAATAAGATAAGAATGGTGAAACTGCGGTAAACAAATTCAAGGATGGTGAAGCTGCGGTAAAAAAATTCAAACAGAAAGAGCGAACAGCCATGGAAACATATAAAATTGTTCTGGTTTAAAAGTGTAAGGTGATGAAAAACTTTGATGTTTAAATCTCACACCGGTGTGACCAGACCTAGAACTGCAGCGCCGCGGTTTAAATCTCACACCGGTGTGACGAGACCTAGAACTGCAGCGCCGTTAAACATGTAGGTAGATGAAAAATGTTCAATATAAACTAGAATGCAGCTCTGATGTGACTTATCTCAGTAATAAACAGTTGCATTTGCTAACTAACTATTGGAATTTATGACGTGTTAAAACATATTGGTATACTGCAGATGAGGCCTAAAACTGCTTACCACATGTTTTCATAAAAAGAAGAACGAAATATTAAGGCTTCTGTTTTCTGGGTCAGACCTAAAAGACATACGCCTAAAACACCGGTATCAAAGTATTGGTGTGAAGAGAATAAAAAAAGACTTGAATCATCCCACCTTTCGCTTAAAATTACTTATCAACTGTAAGTCATTTACCTATTGTTTAGA
>NW_015551630.1:0-1099 GCF_001515605.1 Sinocyclocheilus anshuiensis | reverse complement strand
ATATTTTAGTTTGATTCTTTGATTAATAGAAAATTCAAAAGAACAATTATTTGAAATACAAATCTTTTGTACCATTAGTAATGCCTTTATTGTCACTTTTGATAATTGTACTGTCGCTTTTGCGTCCTTCCTGAATAAAATTATTCGTTACTTTCCAAAACAAAAAAAAATATGATTGACCCCAAACTTCTGAATTATTATACTAATTAAACTACTGTGTATTATATTGTTTTAGTTTGATATGAAATATATCTTATGTCTTGCTGAAACCCAGCTTTGGAGTTCAGGGTGAGCATGACGGGAAGAACCATGTTGTTTTTGACATGATGGATGGAAGCAGTCTGTATTCATGGAGGTCCGTAACATGGCGTATTAATATTCAGAGTCTGGTCCTCCAGTCCTTGCTGTCTGTCTTCAGCTTTGTGACTTTCCACCACAGCCGTTCTCCTGCTCTTTCTTCTTCTCTCTGCTTATTGCAGATGGGCCTCTTAATTAGCAATATGTACGCCGGTCTGCAATGGAAATAATGTATTTCATTTATGAGCGAGACAGTCGCCCGAGTGTGTCGCTGATAACGCCTCACCATAAACATGCGGTGCAGACCCTGTGCTGATGATTCATTATAATGGAGATTGCTTCCACTGTCTTTTATTTTTCTCACATTTAAAACATTTCAACATAGCACTGAGTTCAAGACCCTTTTGCTCGTGTTCAAATTCTCCACTTAATGTTTTATTGCATTGAAATGACTGTGATTGGTGTGTATCAGTCTGTGCTAAACTATTTTATTATGTTTTCTGTCAGTTCTTCTAGATCTAGCCAAGATCCTAAATATTAGCTAGATATGAATGGAGAAAATGTACCATCCATTTTAAGCAGTAGTTCACCCAACATGAAATGTCTAATTATTTTTCTCACCCTCTTAAATAGGACTTTATTGCTAGGCTTTCTTTTCCAGGCAGTTGTGTGAGGGTTTGTTGTTTTAGTATTATTTTTATATTGTTAAGTTTATTAATTTGATTATTAGGTTTTACTGTAATATTTTATTTTTAGGTTTTTTTAAGTAATTTATGTGTTTTTGTCATTTTTATTATTTGTT
>NW_015551629.1:6294-7106 GCF_001515605.1 Sinocyclocheilus anshuiensis | reverse complement strand
GTGCAGCCGTCTGTCTCTTCTGTTGACTAATCGCTTGACCCAAAATCGCTTGAAACAAAAATCGCTTGAAACAAGCTTTGCAGGACATGGAGGCGCCAGCGCAATCACTTGCATTTTTTTTTCCAGTGGAAACAATTAAAATAGCCTACGCTGTCATTTTTGCTCATAGAGGTAAGAATAATACATCATTCTGAACTGTAAAGGGTATAATTGTATTTGTGTGCACTCACAATATCAACAAAATGTTGTGCTTTTATAAAATAAAGAAAACAAACATGATGCGCTTTCTGCCGTCTCGTCTTGAACAGGAGCGCTTCACAAAAATTAACCGAAACTCAACGAAAACAAAAACACTTTCATTATAATCATAATCTGTAAAGATGCACTTCTCTCTAAAGGCGCGTCTAATGAAGAGATAGTGAGTCAGGAACGACATCTTCATCTTTGTGACGGACTCAGAAAACACTAGTTTATTAGTAAATAATTCAAATATCTCCTGACTATTTCCCCCTGACACATTCATAGTAATTACTTTTGCTGGGGCTTTGCGGCAAGCTTTAGCCTATTGTAGCCTACTGCATTTGAACGCAGAACTCTTCAGCTGCGATGACGGCACGCATGCTGCTGCAGGACACTAAACAGAGCCGCTCTTGACAGTACGGCGCGGCCATTTTTTCATCACTAATTGATGGATGTCTAAAATATAAAAATTAGGAAGCCTAAAACAGGCCCGAGACCCGGCCCGCATCTGAACTATGCGTGAAAATTGGCCCGAAGCCCGGCCCGAGGGGCGTAAAAAAGTCGGGGCCCGT
>NW_015551629.1:185-3303 GCF_001515605.1 Sinocyclocheilus anshuiensis | reverse complement strand
CCACATTCATGTTATTTGTGTGGAAAGAGTTTTTCATGTCTAGAACATTTAAAAGAACATCAGAAAATACACACTGGTGTGAGAGAGTACATGTGCTTTGAGTGTGAAAAGACTTTTATTTCAGCAAACTGTTTAAAACTGCACGAGAAGATTCACACTGGAGAGAAACCTTACAAGTGTTCACACTGTGACAAGAGATTCAATCATGCATCAAATCTGAAAACACATGAGAGGATCCACACTGGACAGAAACCGTATCACTGCACTGCATGTGGGAAGTGTTTCAATCAATCATCTTCTCTACTCAGTCATACAAAAAACATTCACAGTAAGTAGATCATCTTCAGATCCAGCTCTTTCAGATCTGATGCTGCGTCCTCAACAAATGTGACACAATAATGCATCAAGCAGTGAAATATAATCTGCATAAATTCTGTTCTTCATTGTGTAAGGCCTCTGCGGAACAGACCCACCAAAAAGCTGCAGAATAAACACATTCCGAAAACAGGATCTAAAGACTCCCCCACACAGCCATCACGAGATCGTAAAACTGACAACACCCTCATTGTCTGGATTAGTTTCCTATCAACATGATAGTAGCTAATCCAATCAAGGGAAAAGAGAACTCCTTTGTCTCGACGAACTGAAGACTCTTTTAAGCAACATACGGTAAAGTGCTACCTCGTGGACACTATGCATAAATCCATAGAAGAAGTCCGAAAACAGGAAAAGGGAAATTTACGTGACACTCTCCAGGCCTGCAAACACCCAAGATCCATACAGCGTGACTCCTCGTGACCCCCGAGGGCAGGGGTCTGCAACCTTCAACAACAAAAGAGCCATTTCAGACCCTTTCCCACCGGATAAAACTCTTGCACTTTAGGGTTGTGCGATTAATTTTATTTTCGATATTTAGTTTGTCTAAAATGGCCAGGCTCCTTGGGGTTTGCAATTTTTGGAACTGGAACAACACCGGAAGTCTTCCACAGGACCGGAACTCTTTCCAGACGAAGGCTCAAGTTAAATACATGCAGAACTACCTCACTGAGCTGATCTGCACAGTCTTTAAGCAATCTCGAGGTGATACCATCCGGACCTGTGGCTTTCCTTGCCTTGATCTTCCTTAACTCCTTCCTCACTTGATCTACTGTAAAAAACATATTAGCGGAAGTTGAAGTAATTGGTGATCCTCGCTGAGGATGACGGAAGGATGGGTATGAATCCTGTGTACGTATGTAATGAGTAGCAGTGGGGCAATGAGAGCAAGATGATGTGTGTGTTCAATAGTCACTGCTGTGTGTTAAGCAGATCCTTTGCCAAAAAGGGAAAGAAAGAAACACAGACATTTTTAAACTTCATTACAAGCCATACAATTGTTGAAAGTAATTTACTGAAACTCTGGAATTTTCCATAATAAAAGGCAAAAAAAAAAAGAAGAGCTACCATATTAATCTTACTGCATGCACCCAAGTGTGAAAAGTGGCAAATTTTCTTCTTTTTCTTTTTTAAATTTTTGAGTAGACATTCAAAATATATTGGAGAAAATCTGATGTGTCAGAGTTTTGGATCCATGCGTTAGTTCTTAAAGTGACAGCAGCCTGTGGAGCAGTCGTGGCCTAATGGTTAGAGAGTCGGACTTGTAACCCAAAGGTGAGACCCTTGAGCAAGGCACCGAACCCCCAACTGCTCCCCAGGTGCTGCTGCAAAAATGGCTGCCCACTGCTCCAGGTGTGTGTTCGTGATATGATATGATATGATATGATATGATATGATATGATATGATATGATATGATAGACTTTATTAATCCCACACTGGGGAAATTCACTTGTTACTGCATACTCCACAAGACCAACCACAATACGATAAACAAAGAAAACATACTAAAAACAAAGAGCCATACTACACAATATTGTTATTGCAATTAAACAGTCTAACTGCTGTTGGAAGGAAGGAACAGCGATAGCGCTCCTTCTTACACAGTGGATGTACCAGTCTATTGCTGAAGGAACTACTCGGGGACAACACAAACTCATGCAAAGGGTGAGAGATGTTATTGATAATGGACTTCAACTTAGACAGCATTCTCCTCTCCCCCACCTCCTCGATGGTATCCAAAGGACATTCCAGAATAGAACTGGCCCTTTTAACCAGTTTATTAAGCCCCTTCCTGTCCCTTTCTGAACTTCCTGCTCCACAACTGACGACTGCATAAAAAACTCTGACAGTGGCCTACACACTCCCAAGGACCTCAGTCTCCGCAGCAAATGAAGATGAGTTTGCCCCTTCCTATACAGAGCCTCTGGGCTCCACAGCAAATGAAGACGAGTTTGCCCCTTCCTATACAGAGCCTCTGTATTGTTGGACCAGTCCAATTTATTATTAAGATAAACAGCCAAGTACTTATAAGTTGTCACCCTCTCAATATCCAGACCTTGAATGGTCACCGATGTAATCCTTGATGCCTTCCTACGAAAGTCTATCAACACCTCCTTTGTCTTACTGGCATTAATACAAAGGTGGTTTAATGCACACTAGTCGACAAAATCAGCAATGACCCCCCGATATTCTTGATCGTCAGCTTCTGATATACATCCAACCACAGCAGTATCATCCGAAAATTCTGCAGGTGACAGCTGGTTGTGTTGGAACTAGTGTTGCTTTCGTCAACGAAAATTATGACTAAATATCGTCGTCAACTAACCTTTATCACGTGACGAAAACTAGACGAGACGAAAATGCTGGTCATGTGACGATGACGATAATTAAATGTATAATGCAATATCGTTGACGAATAAAAACGAGACTAAATGTGGTTTACAAAATAAAAACTATGCTAAAATGTCTCTTCATTTTCGTTGACCAAAACGAGACAAAACTAAATGTTATAACGTTATTTCGTCTCGTTATTATTATTATTTTGCAGTATTTCTGTTTCCTGTGTCTCGCTTCAGGGGCTGCATCAGGTCGCACTGCGCAGACGCAAGCGACGTCACTTCCTCAAGCCCCACTCGCGGCATTATTTAGAACAGTGTTTCCCAACCGGGGTGCCGTGTAAAAAATCCTTTTTTAATATTTTTAAATTGCTAAAATGTTCAAAAAAGCAGCTATTATATAATA
>NW_015551629.1:0-138 GCF_001515605.1 Sinocyclocheilus anshuiensis | reverse complement strand
TATCCCGCTCTATGCGTGTGTGTATTATCCATAGACTGTATGGTATTATCCCGCTGTGTGTGTGTGTGTGTGTGTGTGTGTGTGTGTTATTCTGCTCTATGCGCGTGTGTGCTCCGCTCAGTCGCTCGCGGCCCATGT
>NW_015551628.1:434-532 GCF_001515605.1 Sinocyclocheilus anshuiensis | reverse complement strand
CCAGATAAAGAGGCACCAGGGCTCCAACCAACAGGAAAAGGGGAAGATCAAACCAACTGACACAGACCCGACAATCTCATACTCTACACCACACTGGC
>NW_015551628.1:0-141 GCF_001515605.1 Sinocyclocheilus anshuiensis | reverse complement strand
ATCATCAGGTAACTACCTTAACTCAACTTTAAATCCAGGTCCCGAAACTAGGATTGACTCCTTTCGCCAAAATTTCCGTAAATCATTGTGAAAAGACGTTGCCAACTGATCGAGGCGACCCCGCCAAACCATGACCTTCGC
>NW_015551627.1:0-1862 GCF_001515605.1 Sinocyclocheilus anshuiensis | reverse complement strand
TGACTTGTTTTACACTAACTTGAACATGCAAGGTCCGGTCTGCCCAGAGCTTCACATGTTTGATAAGAGTCCTGGCCTGAAAACATTTACATGTCAATATTCAGTTATAATCATAGCACCACCTGTTGGCAACAGTATATGTCATGCTTTACACTAACTCAAACATACCATGTTCAATCTGCACCAGACTTCACATGTTTGATAAAAGTCCTGGACTGAAGACATCTACATGCCAACATCCAGTTATAATCATAGCGCCACCAGCTGGCAGCAGGAAGTTTTTTGCACATATAAATGACTTTGACATATTCCTCCTATATTTACCACTTTAAATGCATATTGCCCACTGTTTGCTGTTTTCCTAAAGCCACCGGGTGGCGGTGAGCCCGGGTGTGAGGGCCCTTTCATCGCTGCTTGCAGCTTTAATTATTTATTTTTTTTTTTATTTTTTTTTTTTTTCAACCTTCCGGGGCTTTTTGGGGGCCTTAACATATTCAAAAACTCTTGAAAATTTGCACACGCGTTGGAACCTGCGGCCATTAGGACGCCGCAGAGGCTGGGACCTGGGCGTGGCACAAGGGCTCTACGGCTTCAGGGCTGTGTAAAAAGTGCATGCTCTGGAATTTGATATACTTGTCTGAGGATTTCCAACCGATTGCCACCAAACTCGGTGAACATGATCTCAAGACATGGGGGATGCTAAATTCCGAAGAGATTTTTGATATCTCGAACGGTTTGCTCGTGGTGAGGCAATGAAGTTATGGCGAGAAATGAGAAACAGGAAGTGTCTAATAACTGTTGCACATATTGTCTGATTTTGATCAAACTTCTGGGGTTTGTTCGTTGTATGATGCCGATCGCATACATGTGACTATTAGGAGTCAAAGATATAGCGCCACCAACTGACGGCAGGAAGTGTGTCATTTTCAAAATGCTTTTAATTCAGCATCTTATTTTTACCCGATTTGCTTCAAACTTCTTCAGAATAATGTCAAAACACGGCCGATGTAAAACTGGTGAGGGGATATTGATATCTGAAACATTGTTGCCATGGCAATGTGTCAGACTTGAATATTCTTTTCTGGTGATTTTGAAGCAGATAATATGATATCTAAAATTTTGTTGCCATGGCAATGTGTCAAACTTGAATATTCTTTTCCGGTGATTTTGCGGCAGATAACATGCTTAGAATTTCTTGAAACGCAAC
Organism: Sinocyclocheilus anshuiensis; assembly: GCF_001515605.1. Classification (NCBI taxonomy): domain Eukaryota; kingdom Metazoa; phylum Chordata; class Actinopteri; order Cypriniformes; family Cyprinidae; genus Sinocyclocheilus; species Sinocyclocheilus anshuiensis. The sequence goes on along the minus strand of NW_015551627.1, from coordinate 655 downwards.
ACACATATCAGTAATAATTATAGATAGACACTGGGAAAAGCTCATAAAAGGGCGTGGAAGAGGCACTCTATAGCGCCACCTTTTGACAAAACTTGGGGGGTTAGTTTTAGCTACAGTCACCAGACTTGGTACATATATTGATCTCATCAAGCTGGACAACTTTCTAATTTACAGTCATTAGCTACGACCAACAGGAAGTCGGCTATATTGATTTGAATATGGATTTTTTTTTAAATATAGCTGTGAATTAATGCATACTCCTCAGAGGAAAATTACACTATACACACCAAACTTTGTCTACATGATGCCAAAACATTGAGGAACTTATATTGTGGATGGATTTTGGATAGCTTGAACGGTTTTGCCGTGGTGATTTATTAAAATAACAGGAAAAAATGAAAGCGTAATTGTGTTGTATTATTAAAGTGCAGCTTCCAAACAGTTCAAAACTTTTTACATACATAGAACAAGTCATTCTGAGGAAATAGTCATAGTTTCACGACTTTACAACACTCTATGGATAACAGAAAATTAAAAAACTATAAGACATCTGATCTCACTCTGCCACTCTGAATCTCTGTGTGAGGAAGTGAGGAGGTGGGGGGCTGGATGAGTGTGTGTGTGTTGAGAGTGGGAGTGAGAGAAGGGGAGGGTG
>NW_015551626.1:0-837 GCF_001515605.1 Sinocyclocheilus anshuiensis | reverse complement strand
GAAAATGCTTTCCTCACAACAGAATTCAATGCCTCTGAACTTTGCGCTTTATCATGCTCCTAACAAAAAAACATTGGTATGGAAGCAACAACAGGATTCAGCTCTGAACTTTGCACTTTATCATGCTCCTTAACAAAAAACATTGGTATGGAAGCATTTTGAGCCAGATCACACCTCATACTCACATTCTCAGGCTGGCTCCCTGTTACAACAGGACCAAATTTGCATCACAATTGTAAAACTTCCTTGCCTTTGTTTGGAGCATGATTACACTGACACATAGCCACAGCTAAATGCAGACACATATACTACCATTTGATCTTCACACACAGAGTCAAATCTACATATGTCTGATACTGCCTCATATAATGTTAAGTCTATACATCTGGACTGTATTATAATCGTGAAGTTCATCCAATTATTGTTTGTTTTGGTTTCTTTTGGTATACCTAATCACTTAGCTATCATCTGACCAAGTTTCAAATGTAAATTAGTATTTCTCACTTTTGCCTAGGTACAAACATTTTCATTGATATATCATGTAACTAATTTGATTTCTGTTTTCTTTGTATGTTGTCCATTTTAGTTGAAACAATGATTGTTTTTGGACAACTGAATCTCTGTATTTGGTGACACTGAATATTTTGCTTATACTCTTACTGATGAAGGGGGGTTAAAACCAGCAATTCTTGATTTTATTATAATGTAATTTATTTTAATGTTTCCAAAAACAGTGTAAGAGCTTTTCAGATCATCTTTTGTTCTCACCTTAACATCTTTTTAAGTACATCGATTTAAAGTAGGGCTGCACGATAAATCGCATGCGATATTTAATGC
>NW_015551625.1:1484-1680 GCF_001515605.1 Sinocyclocheilus anshuiensis | reverse complement strand
GTAATGGAGTAATATTTGACCAGCAGTATCTGTACTTTCACTCAATTAATGGAGTTGAGTACTTTGTCTGCCTCTGTACTTAGCCTCTAACTCACACACTGGCGAGTAAAATCTGAGAATTTATTAGCCATTGGCTAATATTAGACATCATTTAGTCGCCCAGAGTGAAGATTTAGTCGCATATGCGAGTGATTTA
>NW_015551625.1:980-1332 GCF_001515605.1 Sinocyclocheilus anshuiensis | reverse complement strand
TAAGGTTGAAAATAAATTATGTTTATAGTGAATGCCCCTATAAATGGTCTTATTTTTACGATTTAGTTTTAATCCAAATGATGCGTGTGCTGTGAGTGAACATCAAAGATCACACAACAGAAGTGCGCTCTCTCTCTCTCTCTCCCAAGGGCGTGTCTACGTGGTGGCCAGGGGTGGCACCGGCCTGAAATTTGGCTGGCCACCCCCTACCATTAAGTAACTTGTGCGTTGATTTACGTACTTGTTTTTGACGTATCCGACCGAACTACAAACTTTCCAGTGATGTCTGTGAGAAAGGTATATTCACTCGACAAGCTCGCGCATCTGCGCCGCCGCGCGCTCAATCCACTCA
>NW_015551625.1:0-834 GCF_001515605.1 Sinocyclocheilus anshuiensis | reverse complement strand
TAATCTCTTATAACTCCATTCTGCTGTCTGTTGTTCTGTTGTCGGTGTTTCTTTGTCTGAATATGGCACTTATCACACCGCACGGACTCGCCGACACTGGAACTCGCTCACGGAGAAGCATCGACTCACCTCAGCACCCACCTCCCTCACTTGGGCACTTGATCTGTGAATAAATCCACCCTCCGGGGTATTTATTTGAGCTCTCCTTGTCGCGTGTTCCTTCCACCCCGTTACACTGGTGGAGAATGCAAGCGAGTGGTGGAAGATACACCGACAAGTGATCTCCGTCCATTCATCCTTTCTCTTGTGTTTTCCCTCCCAGGCGGCTACTCCTCCCCACAGCATGGATGAAATTCTCCAATGGCTGGCGGAGGTCAGCATCCGCCAGCAGCAAATAGTGACCTGGAACTCGCTCACGGAGAAGCACCGACTCACGCACGGAGAAGCATCGACTCACCTCAGCACCCACCTCCCTCACTTGAGCACTTGATCTGTGAATAAATCCACTCTCCGGGGTATTTATTTGAGCTCTCCTTGTCGCGTGTTCCTTCCACCCCATTACACTGGTGGAGAATGCGGGCAAGTGGTGGAAGATACACCGACAAGTGATCTCTGTCCATTCATCCTCTCTCTTGTGTTTTCCCTCCCAGGCGGCTACTCCTCCCCACAGCATGGACGAAATTCTCCAACGGCTGGCGGAGGTCAGCATCCGCCAGCAGCAAATAGTGGAGCATCTCGCCACTCGACAGGGGGAAACCGAGCAGGAGCTTGCCGCCCTCTGCGCCGCCGCCCGCCAGCGCGTACCGGTACCGGATCCCCGGGTACAGGCCGCCC
>NW_015551624.1:560-871 GCF_001515605.1 Sinocyclocheilus anshuiensis | reverse complement strand
ATCTAATAGGGCCACAATATGGTTGTCAGGGCAGTGTATTACAGAGTGGTTGTTCACACAGGCATCAGAGAAAGATAGAGGCAGAAAGAGGATGCGAGAGCGGCAAAGCCCAGGCCAGGCAGAGAGAGGAGAAGGAGATGACCAGGTGAGCATTTCAACTGAGTTCCAATGGTATCTAATAGGGCCACAATATGGTTGTCAGGGCAGTGTATTACAGACTGGTTGTTCACGCAGGCATCAGAGAAAGATAGAGGCAGAAAGTCGGTGCGAGAGCGACAAAGCCCAGGCCAGACAGAGAGAGGAGAGGGAGA
>NW_015551624.1:0-132 GCF_001515605.1 Sinocyclocheilus anshuiensis | reverse complement strand
TTACATTTAGTCATTTAGCAGACGCTTTTATCCAAAGCGACTTACAAATGAGGACAACAGAAGCAGTTAAACTAACAAAAGAAGAGGAGTATGCAAGTGTTGTAAACAATTACCAGTTAGCCTAACACAATA
>NW_015551623.1:0-541 GCF_001515605.1 Sinocyclocheilus anshuiensis | reverse complement strand
CCCTGGGCTGACCGGTCGAACAGCTTCGCCATCTCCTGGCGAAAAATCGGCAAAAGTAGCACAGCAGGGAGCCCGCAATCTCCATACGGCAATTCCTCATTCGTGGGCGCGACCCGAGAGGAGAGTGAGGACGTATGCAACACATTCGCGGGCGCGACCCGAGAGGAGAGTGAGGACGTATGCCACCTTAGCCTCCTCTGTGGCGTAACGTCGAGGCTGCAGTGAAAACACCAGCGAACACTGGGAGAGAAAGGCTTGGCAGGCATTCGGATCGCCATCATACACTGGTGGATTGTTGGCATGAGGTTCGGGGTCCAAAGGAATACCAGCGCGGAGGACGGGACCCCGGTTAGCCGCCTCCCGCTGAAGATCATCGACGCGCGTGAGGAGCTCAGCGACTCGGTCATTTAGCGCGCCCACCTCTTGCGCTGTGGTGTTGAGCTGGGTGGCGTACTGCCCCAGCAAAACTCCCTGTTGCACGAGAGCAGAACGAAGTGGATCCGATCCCGCTGAATCCATCGTGGTCAGATTGTTCTGTCAA
>NW_015551622.1:759-904 GCF_001515605.1 Sinocyclocheilus anshuiensis | reverse complement strand
TGAGCATCCTTGCTTTGCACTGAGGTGGGGACCACGCCGCTGAAGGGGGTCTTCAAGCGAATTGAAGTGAATATCCTCATTTTATTACCCCCATAACCCATCTCGACACTCTGGGGATGACCTGCCAGGCCTCGGCCCGCGTTGC
>NW_015551622.1:0-547 GCF_001515605.1 Sinocyclocheilus anshuiensis | reverse complement strand
GCCAGGGATGGCCTGCCAGGCCTCGGCCCGCATGGCGAGGGGTTGAATTAACTCGAGTGACTGGCTGCACGGGGGCAGAACACTTGTGAGTAATGGAAGAGGAAGTTTGCTCTCTTTTTGAAAATGTTTGTGGTTTATTTTTCCCGCTATAACAGCAGCTGAATGCTTGGGTGCATAAACGACCCGTTGTTTGCACAAAATACATTTCCCTCTGTATCTGGAGTTGAACGGGGTGTCAACAGGTCTAAGAGAGGCTGCTTGAGGGGCATCGCATAGCTTGGGATGATTTCTGTGCCTCCGTGAAGCGCTCGGCGAATCCTTCGACCGAAGGAAGCGTCGAAGCCGCCTGTCCAGCTGAAGTGTAGGCGCGTCCAGCAAGAGCTGAAGTAATCCTACACGGCTTGGACGGGTGAGCGGCCTTTGCTCTCCAGCCGATGGCCGTGGGCGGGCAGAGGTGCGCAGCCACTGACTCATCTAGGGGAGGTGGCTTATCGTACCCTTGTTCTTCAGCACCGTCGATGGAAGTGAGGGCGGATGAAGAAGCAGT
>NW_015551621.1:919-1579 GCF_001515605.1 Sinocyclocheilus anshuiensis | reverse complement strand
ATGCATTATATATATTGTATTGTTCATTAGTTTTGCCCTACTTATAACTATAAGTTATAAGTTAAGTATAACTATAAAAGTTCACTACATCCCATCTTCATACTTCAAAAACGTGCAGTTAGAATCATACATAAGGTGGGATATTTTGATCACACAAATATATTATTTCTGCAATCCAGACTATTAAAACTTTTTGATTTAGTTGATTTTTATACTGCACAACTCTTGTATAAAGCCAACAAAAATGAACTACCGGGCAATATTCAAAAGTTATTTACAGGAAGAGAGGGGGCCTATAATCTGAGGGGATGTGGGAACCTTAAAGTCCAGGTGGTGAGAACCACCAGGAAAAGTTTGTGTGTGTCTGTGTGTGGTGTCAAACTTTGGAATGGTTTGGGGACACAGCTCAAGCAATGCCCAAATATTTACCTATTTAAATCAAGATACAAAGAAATGGTGTTGAAAAAATATAAGGCTGAGGGAGGGATCTTGGTGTTCTAAGGATTGTGATTATGGGGTGATGGTTATTGTATAAAAAAACGGTAGTAGGGATGATCATAATTGTTCTTACTATTAATATTGATACTATAAATGGTGATATAATTACAACAGAACGGGATACGATTACATAGCTGAGCAAATAATAATAATGATAATGAC
>NW_015551621.1:0-119 GCF_001515605.1 Sinocyclocheilus anshuiensis | reverse complement strand
AGCGCTCATGGATGAGTCATGTTCTCAGTGCGGGAACATGACCATCGCGGTGTTGCGGTCTAGATACCTAGATACGTTCAGGATGTTGACGCAGAAACGCATCTTTCAATGCGTCCGTC
>NW_015551620.1:383-1616 GCF_001515605.1 Sinocyclocheilus anshuiensis | reverse complement strand
CCTCTGTTTTTTCAGAATTTAGCAATAGGAAATTACTAGTCATCCAGTTTTTATATCAACTATGCATTCTGTTAGTTTTGCAAATTTGTATTTTTTATCGGGCCGCGAAGAAATATAGAGCTGAGTTTCATCAGCATAACAGTGAAAGCTAACATCATGTTTCTTGATGATATCTCCCAAGGGTAACATGTAAAGTGTAAAAAACAACGGTCCTACTGAGCCTTGTGGCACTCCATACTGTACTACTGATCGACATGATATCTCGTCATTTACTGCTACGAATTGATGACGGTCAGATAAGTAAGATTTGAACCATGACAATGCAATTCCAACACTAATGCCAACATAATTTTGTAGTCTACTCAAAAGGATGTTGTGGTCGATAGTGTCAAACGCAGCACTAAGATCCAGTAGCACTAATAGAGAAATACAACCACGATCGGATGATAAGAGCAGGTCATTTGTAACTCTGATGAGAGCAGTCTCAGTACTATGATACGGTGTTACGTCCTCAACATAACATAGAGGCGGAGGCAAGCACAGGCTCGTTTTAACAGGGGATATTTATTATTGAGTTAATTTAACAAAGGAGAGAGAATAAATCATAAAGAAACTGCCGATCACTCGTCTGGTTCTCCTCGAGTTGCCAGCAAAAGTCCCGCAACTGCTTTCAGCGTCACAACAATATTTATGCTGCTCAGCTCATCAGGCACACAGGTGTTTGAAATCGGCACCTAATGAACGAAGACAAACAAGAAAACTCTCAGCCACTAGGGGGCAGCCGTATCAGTACAAGCCAATACTTGTGAACAAAAATCAAAATTACATGCATATGTAACACCTTCCCCCATTTTAAGTTAATTTATATATATATATCCCAAAAACAAAACAAATATCTTACTTCTATTGCTCAAGCTTTTTATGAGACCAGGTATTTCTCTACCCGGTATACTTACCACGTCCTCGATAGGGCATCCGCCACTACGTTGTCTTTGCCTCGGATGTGTTGTATGTTGAGATCATAAGGTTGCAAGCAAAGACTCCAGCGCATAAGACGCTGATTCAAATTTCGCAATGAATTTAAAAAGGCAAGAGGGTTATGGTCACAATATACAACAATGGGATAAGACGACCCCAGATAAACTTCGAAGTGTTGAATAGCAAGGACCAAAGCTAAAGCCTCTTTTTCAATCGTTGAATATCTACGCTGCGCTGGCGAAAACTTTCTTGAGA
>NW_015551620.1:0-127 GCF_001515605.1 Sinocyclocheilus anshuiensis | reverse complement strand
AAGTGGCTATAAATCATCAGCTCCAGTGGCGCAGATGGATAAGTGTGTGCCATTGGCTTTTTGACGCGATCGACCCGGATTCGATCCCGTCTTTTGCCGAACTTTTCAAATCTCGTATTAGCAATGG
>NW_015551619.1:0-829 GCF_001515605.1 Sinocyclocheilus anshuiensis | reverse complement strand
GAAAACAGCCAAGCTCCTGGAGGCGAGCCATGGGCGGAGCTGAAGTGTAGCGAGCACTTACACTTATTAACAATCACAGACATTTGATGCAGTTTTACAGCAGTTCTTATATGACCGGGGTCTTTGATCGCTGGGGTTTCTCCATCTTCCAGACACTGTGCAAATCCAGAGTTAGAATGTACCTTGTTATAAAACATTTGTCACCAAAATGACGGGAACAAATAAACACGCTTGAGAACTCCGTTGCTGCCTTGGAAAAACAAATTGCATCCAAACACGCTTGAGAAACTCCGTTGCTGCCTTGGAAAAACAAATTGCATCCACTGTTCACATAACACTGAATAAGGTTATCTTTTCCTCACATCCAAAACACACTCTTTAGAGATATTAGGCTTGTTTGACTTCATGCAGCGCTGCAAAGATCGGCTGCCGCCTGTCAAAAACAATGCATCCTGGGTACATTAAAATACTTTTGTCCAACTTTGATCGGCGCTGCAGCCGCCCTACGATCATGTTTGCATTCAAAGTACCACGAGAGCAAAACAGGACCAGCCGCCTAGGTCAAGCACTGCAAAAGCCTTGATGACGACACTCTTTATTCTCATTGGTTGGATTCTGTGATGACAAGCACGATGTGTGTTGCATGCTTATTCTAACAATTCAATTCAGATGCTCACAAATCTGTGTTTATATAACCGTAAAAGCATGTTTAGGTAGTCGCACTGTTATATTGAGTCACGTTCAAAAAACACTGATGAAGCATATACACCCCCACTTAATTGGGATTTAAATAGCATATGTTAATGTTTAACTTATTCATGAACAGATG
>NW_015551618.1:1326-1569 GCF_001515605.1 Sinocyclocheilus anshuiensis | reverse complement strand
CTGAAATAATAATGCAATAACTGACACTTTAAATCAATGTTTCAACAAACAACAACAAAAAAATGTAACAAAAATCAGATAAAGACAAAAAAGTAGCCATTGATAATATCTAAACAATATGTAGTAGTATAGTATATAGTATCCAAATCAAAATGTAATAAAATTAATTTATGTGTAAATTATGTGCAATGTCTTAGCCACTAGGGATTGTTACATAGGGCTATACAGGCATCTAGTGGCAAC
>NW_015551618.1:0-991 GCF_001515605.1 Sinocyclocheilus anshuiensis | reverse complement strand
TGTCGTCTGATGTGCGACCGCAACAAAACAGCACAGCGAGAGTGACTGATATTACCAAAATAAAACAGCTAAATTTAAGTCAAATGCAAATCCTCATTACAAATATCTGCACTTCAGCGGGCAAAACGTACAGACACTCCCTCCCATCACACAAAACCAACAAATGTAATGTGTTTAAGACAACACATCATGACAGCGCTGACACAAAACAAATTAGCGACAGACACTTCATGACAAACAAGTAGTGTTTATAATAAATAATATTATTATTGGCTCAGTGGCCTAGTAAATGTCCTCACTTACCTTAGTAACAGTTATTGCTGAGTGAAATGCATTATGGGTAGTGTAGTTCTGAGAAATGTGCTTGTGCGACGTGTGCTCTCGCTGTGCTGTGTAATTCAGAAAACAGAGAAAGAACATTTATATTCTGCTTCAGTGTTGGGCAAGTTACTTCCAAAATGTAATACATTATATATTACTAGTTACTGTCTTTTGAAAGTAATTAGTTACATTACAATATTACTGTCTCTGAATTGTAATGCGTTACACTACTTTTGAGTTGAGTTACTTTCACCAAAATAGTGTAGTTTATTGCTGCTCATTCTACATCCAGTGGAGGGTAATGTGGTAGGTATATAGCATAAAATTATAAAATCATATTTAGATACCGGTATGTAGGTCTACATTAATGTTACGTTGTAGTCTAGGTTAAAAAGGATAAGCACAAATCGCATTATTACATTCATAAATAACACCGGTAAATAAAGTGAAATTATCATGTACAAACAATAAACACAATACCTAACCTATAGGCTATTTTGAACGGTTTTAGAAGAAAACAAGAATGAAAAATATAAGTTGCTAAACAAGCCAAAATGAATTAGGTTAATTCAATGCGAAACTGAAAGCAAACGGCGTTCTCGCGCAGTCTATCTCTCTCATTCGTCATTAATCCAATTAAATGTGTCCATATTTGCGATATATTTGAATG
>NW_015551617.1:1349-3335 GCF_001515605.1 Sinocyclocheilus anshuiensis | reverse complement strand
TTAATGAATATATGATTGACCTGAAGAATGAAAGCTAGGCTATATTATACACTTGGAAAATTATGAGCTTTATCACGCTCATAGACACTAGGGGTGTGACAATACACTTAGCTCACAAGGTGAGACAAAATACAGATACTTGGTTCACTAGAACGAGACAATGTTTTAATACTTTAAGAAATGTTCAAATGACAAAATATTTGTCTTTTAATCGCAAAAATTAAAATAATGCAGTTGTATTTTGAAATGTTTTAACTAATCTAGGGCTTAACTATTATTTTGCTAAACAAGTAATCTACTTATTGTAATACAAATAGAAGTGAAAAACAGACTTTAATATGACTATATTTATATATAAAGTAACGATGAGGCAATAATAATTGGCCTCAAATAAAGTATCAAAACCAAGTACATGGTTTTATTGAACAACATTGTTGAATACATAATGTAATATGCCTATATTACAACAAATACCTGCAGAGGGCGCCAATGACCTGGAGATGTTTCATGTGATTCAACGACGTTTAAATCCATTTAATTTTAATATTTGGCCACATGCAAAGTTGAAATTGTGATGTACAATAAATCGCTATTAAATTTTTTTTTAATAGCTTTTCTATGTAAATATGACCCTAGATGGAAATCTTTGACCATTGCGCCTCGCAGCATTTTCAATGCGTCGCGCTCGAGACCCAGGCTTCTTTTCCATTCATCAGCTAATGCGTGTCTTGTGTTTATAAGAGCAAAAACTTCTGATTGGCTAGTAATGTTAGTTTGGTTGAGAGTGAAAGCTGTGTTCCTCTCATACATTGGTAGGCGAACTCATGAACTCGAACGTGATATCAACAAGTGTTTTAAATGTAGGACAACTTTTTTCCCGCAGCCAAATGCCGCACGCTGGAGATCCGGCACGGTGCCGGAGAACTTTAAGCCCTGTGATCTGCTTAAATGAACCTTTCCATGTGTGATTGTAATCAGGGTTTGAAATTAACACCCGCCAACCCGCCAAATGCGGGTAAAAATCAGCTGTGGCGGGTAACGCTGTCAAATCACTAGCCAATTTGGCGGGTTACTTTTCGTAAATTATGTTTACTAATGAATTTCTTGAGGAAGTTCATGTAAGCCAAATCTGCGCAGATTTAGTGTAAATACTGAACTCGAGACTCATCATGATATATTAAATAAGCCTAATTGCGCAGCATCTGGGCATGTAGCTTACTTGAACATACCCAGCGATGTAGCTACTAGCCATCGGGAGCACCGGGACATTCCCGGTGGGCCGATCGCCGAAGCGAGGGAGACCTTATATTAGGCGCTGTTTTTAAATTACAGCCCACGCGAAACTGCAAAAAGCAAGTACTCCAAAAGTGTGAAGCGGTGCTACCCGGTGCATCCGCCAGCCGCGCGTTAAAGCAGAGCGGAATCAGTCTCCCGCACAGAGCTGCGTACTCCAAAAGTGTGAAGCGACGTGTTAAAGCAGAGCGGGATCAGTCTCCCCCACACAGCTGCGCTTCCGCCACGATTTATAAGAGATAAACAGCGCAAATCGCTCGATCCATTCAGAAATGACACAGAATTGTGTTATACAGTTGTGTGATATGACAACATTAAAGGTTCTGCCTGAAAACAGCCACGACGAGGTAAAATACATGTAAACAAATTGCAATGTAAACAAACTTTAATGGCTTATTTCTCTTTAAATGTTTCATTCTAATTAATTTTAATTTAAGTAAAATGTTAATTCAGTAAGAGCCTGATTAAAGATAAAAATCAGTGTCTCTGTAATTTAGAGACACTTATAAATGAGGTGTTTTCCATTTACAAATATTATAAAGTTCTTAAAGGGATAGTTCACCCAAAAGTCTTAATTTAGGCTACTCAGCATCATGTCATTCCAAACCTGTATGCATTTCTTTCTTCTGTGGAACATAAAAGAAGATATTTTGAGAAATTCAAGAAATGTTTGTCCATACAGTAGAAATCAAG
>NW_015551617.1:747-1211 GCF_001515605.1 Sinocyclocheilus anshuiensis | reverse complement strand
AAGTCATACAGGTTTGGAAAGACATGAGGGTGAGGAAAGGATGACAGCATTTATTAGCAGTACATTTCCTATGTTCTAGCACAAAATCAATGCTTATACTGTCAAGTGCATTTCTATGTGACAAAAATGCAGTAGGCTATTAGTTTGTTGCATTTGCTGTGAATTCAGAAATATATCATTATTTGTTTTTGTCCTCATTTATTTATTTACTTACTCTAATTGAAGGCCCTATAACACAGCAAAACATTCACAGGGGACCTTAAGGGCCAGGTAGGCTGGATTTGTCCAGGGATGAATTTTAACCCCAGTTCAGCCCTGTACCCGTCACTACGCAACAAATAATGGCGTGGCGGGCGCACTGGTTTCCTTTGCATTGAAGCAATAACGAAAAATAAAAAAATGCCTGAAGACTCGCACCGTGTCTACACCAGATGCGACAAAATACTATAGAACCCATTATAATC
>NW_015551617.1:0-691 GCF_001515605.1 Sinocyclocheilus anshuiensis | reverse complement strand
TGACAAATCCCCGACAGTAAACTGATGCCTCGTTCTATTTATGACGTAGGCCTACTGTTTGACAAAGTACAAATTATTTGCAATGGTCACTTTGTCGCATCCAGTGTGGACAGCCTCAAGCTGTTGGCTTACCTCTGGCCTTTTTTTTTCATAATTTATTTGTTTATTTTTTTTGGCTAGTAGAAATTATGAATGGCCGGTAACTTAAAAATTTAGTAGCCAAATTGGCTGGTGAGTGAAGAAGTTAATTTCAAACCCTGATTGTAATCATGGATTGATGACATTAAATCAATTTGGTGACAGTGCCACTTACTGGTCAACTTTAATAAACAATTGTATCACAATATAAGATGTTTAATTAATTTTTAAACCTTTGTGAACTGGGTATCACTAGGGTAAAACTGTTCAGTTTAATCTCAATTCTATAATGCGCAGCTGCGCACACAGAAGTGTTCAGGAGCACAGAAACTTATTGGCAACGCTGCCGACCCCTGCACTAGTGACTAGTTGCTTATTAGCATGCATATTACTAGCATATTGCCTGTTTATTAGTACTCATAAAGCACATATTAATACCTTATTCTGCATGACCATATTTTAGATCCCTTAATCATACACCTTATCTAAATTTAACAACTACCTTTTTGGCGATTAGCACATCCCCAAATTATGCAGAGGTCAGACAGATTCG
>NW_015551616.1:792-979 GCF_001515605.1 Sinocyclocheilus anshuiensis | reverse complement strand
AGCTGAGTAGAATTTTTTCAGGTTTCTTTGATGAATAGAAAGTTAGAACAGCATTTATCTGAAATATAATTTTTTTTGTAGCATTATAAATGTCTTTATCGTCACTTTTGATCAATTTAAAGCATCATTGCTAAATAAAAGTATTAATTTCTATAATCCCCCCCCCCCCCAAAAAAACTTATCTGGA
>NW_015551616.1:0-190 GCF_001515605.1 Sinocyclocheilus anshuiensis | reverse complement strand
CGTCTATAGCGCATTGTGATTGGATGTTTACGCTGTCAATACAGGGGACAAACCAATGGGCCACTGGCTGCTCGCTGTCGCTGCGTGACGGTCCTCAGCAAAAAAACACAAAAAAAACACACACATTCTGTCAGCCCTTTAAGTACGTCGGCCCACCGGGAAAATGCCCGGTATGTCCGATTACCAATCC
>NW_015551615.1:3417-3635 GCF_001515605.1 Sinocyclocheilus anshuiensis | reverse complement strand
CAGACCCAGGCAGGTGCTGGTCATTTAAAAGCTAAATGCTGAAAACATGACGAGGCATATCTTGCTCTCGGCTTCACTCACCGAGTCTATACCGGACGCTACAGTTGTGCTTCGCGCCGCAACAGCTCTACACTGAACGCGGCAAAGCAACCGTTGCAAATCATTTGAACTTTGTGTCAGTACGTCATAAATAGAACAAGGCATCAGTTTAATGTCGC
>NW_015551615.1:1357-2578 GCF_001515605.1 Sinocyclocheilus anshuiensis | reverse complement strand
ACATATAGGCCTGGCCTACAGAAAAGAACATTTATGTTTAATCTATCTAATATTGTGTTGGTCATACTATACAATGATTTATAGCTTGTCTTTGTTGAATAATACAGAATACATAAATACATAAAGAGCGTTAAACAAATAATTGCATAGTAAATCGCAATCGCAATACTGCTCAAAAAAATCGCAATTAGATTATTTTCCAACCAGAGAGGTAGAGGAAGCCTCTGAGAGTGACCCAGAGTTGAAAGAAGTACGCTCTGCAATTAACAGTGGGCCCTTTGAGAACTGTAAAGCATACACTCCAATAGCCAACGAGCTGTGCTGCATTGGCCAATTGGTCCTCCGTGGAACACGCACAGTGATACCAAAAGCATTACAACCCAGAACGTTGGTTCTAGCACACGAAGGACACTTAGGAATTGTGGGCACTAAACAGCATCTCCGGTCCAAAGTGTGGTGGCCGGGTATGGATAGAGCCGCAGAAAAGTACTGCAAGTCATGTCACGGGTGCCAGGTAGTATCCAGGCCAGATACACCTGAGCCGTTACGACCTGCACCACTACCAGATGGACTCTGGCAGGATGTGGCCATAGACCTGTTAGGCCCACTCCCAACTGGCGTCCAGTATAACCAGAAAAGGGGGAAAATATAAGTTAAATAACTGTTCAGGAATAAGCCTATATGTTAGCATGTTTTCATAAAATACTTTGTTAATGTTTATCGTGGAAAATAAAATATTATTATTAATTGGTTTAGGATTAAGGTGTTGAAGAAGGTTATGATATGTTCTTAAAGTTAGTTTTGATCTTGTTCAGTTAATGATTGTGATTCTATATCCAAGAAAAGGGGGGATGTTATGTATTGGAATTACTGGGGTTGTTTCCAGTGTTGGTCACTAGAGGGGGCTGTTACCTGTAAAGAAGTTGATGTGTTGAAATCTTCAGTAAACAAGTGAGAGTGCACTGGAGTGGAAGTGTAAAAGCGTGTTGGTGTGTTTAATTCAATTAAGGCAGAGATGTAACAAATCCTTAAACAGATTTTATTACAAAAATATAGTATTAATAACACAAAGGCATATATACATGGTTACAAAATGATTGTGTTTGTAAGTACATTTCAACATTTGAATTATTCTGAACTATACAATGATAAACATACAATCACATTTTTATTATTAATGGCATGTGTGTGTGTGTGTGTGTGTGTGTGAGAGAGAGAGTA
>NW_015551615.1:0-408 GCF_001515605.1 Sinocyclocheilus anshuiensis | reverse complement strand
TTAATGAAGAATAAACACCAACCTGTTTGTTCTTCAGTATCTTCAGTGTGTTTCATTCTGCAGGGTTTGTGGGAGGGGTTTCACTGATTATGTAATTGTTGTGGGAGGAGCTTCACTGAACATGAATTTCTGTCTGGAAGAAGCAGATTTGACAAAAGCAACAAAAAAATCAGTTTGTTTTTTAAAATAATTGACATATTTAAGCATTTATGTACTAGAAGCAGAAGAGACCAGAGCCTTACAAATGCAAATTGTTGGCTCTTTGTAGATTATTATATTACTATATTAAAAGTAACAGCATCAACACAAAGAGCACATCAATTTAAAATGCCCATTCAGTAACAATGCACTCACATATGTGCCAATTCACACATTCTATGCATTTGTTTTTTCTGTCTTTCTATTGTT
>NW_015551614.1:0-805 GCF_001515605.1 Sinocyclocheilus anshuiensis | reverse complement strand
GGGCATGTCAAAACTTTTCCAGGCCCCAAAACACCCTCGGACCCCCGAGGGATTTCAGCCTTTCTCATTGGACAAACCCATCCTTAGAGGCGTGAATCTTCTCAGACCTTAAAAAGGCTCACGCACAGTTCCGCCCATGTTCTTCTGCTAAGTCTTCTGCTAAATCTTCTGATTGCTGAACGTGTGGAGAGCCTGAGCTGGTGTGGGCGTGCCCGGTGGGCTCCAACACATAGCCAGCCCAGTCTGCGGTTCTGTTAGATTCTGAGAAGATGAGGATGTGAGCTGGAACGCTTCTGCAACTCTTAAGTTCGTGCCAAAACACCCTGGAGCACATCTGGTGTCGGTGCATAGTAGTAAGCATAATGATTACTTGCTCTGCATTGTGAAAAAGTTTAACCCAAACAACCTGCGCATCTGGGTTGGAGGCTTTGAACTTTTAACGTAAAAAGACTTTTTGTGAGGTTCACAAACAGAGGGAGCGAAGAAAATTAACTGAGTTGTTTTTCTAATCTGTTTATTCATTACATGCACCCACTATAGTTTCTCACTACCCAAACACCTTTTCTATCTGTTTCCTTTTTTAAAATCTCTTACTGATGTCTCAGACTGGTAAATTTTTTTTGGATCGATGGATCCATCTGGGTTTATGAAAATTGGGCGTTTTGTGAGCCCAACCACATCTACACTAACAAGGAGGAATTCAGAGATTGGCAGATGGAATGACGAATCTTGTTTTGTCAAGAAAAACTACATCTGCGCTTTCAAACAATAAGCCATCTTGCAGACTCGGAGTAGATGGAGCATT
>NW_015551613.1:653-1229 GCF_001515605.1 Sinocyclocheilus anshuiensis | reverse complement strand
TCGAGGAGGGGTGGCTGCCGTCCGTGAGGGAGCGGAGGAGTTGGCCCCATCGCCAGGAGGCCGGAGCCTGCTGCCATCCGCCATGATTGGGGAGGAGCAGGCAACGGGGGACTCGCTGCCGGCTGCCCTCAATAGGAGGAGCCATCGCCGTCCGTCAGGAGGCGGAGGAGCGGTGGGCTGTCCACCAACGATGTCCAGTACCATCGCATGGCACCGCGAGTGAGAGCCTCGCAGCCGGTTGAGGACCAAGCGGCAGTGTGTCCGGGAACCGGACCGATAATTTTTTTTCTTTTCCTCTCTCCCCTCTCTCGTATCCGTCCCTCCTCATCCTTCCGTCTCCTTTTCTCTCGCCTCGTCTGTCTGTCCTTACCCCCAGGTACGCCGCGGCCGCCATGATCGGCTAACCCAGAGGGGGGAGGGGGGGAGTAGAGCGCAGTCTCGTGAGTACCCCCTGGCCTGCGAGGGGCGATTGGGGTATGTGACGAGGGAGGCGGGGCCGAGAGCCGTGGGAACGGAGCGAGGCCGGTGGAGTAATTGATAATGAGCGACACCTGCACCACTCACCGGTCTCGAGTC
>NW_015551613.1:0-139 GCF_001515605.1 Sinocyclocheilus anshuiensis | reverse complement strand
TTTGACCCTCTAACTCTAGCACTTTCTATTCTATTTTAATTCTACTTTATCTACATTTATCTTCTTTTTTTTATAATAAAAAAAAAAATGATAATATATTTTTCTATTCTATTTTTTCTATTCTACTTGTTTTTCTTTG
>NW_015551612.1:381-549 GCF_001515605.1 Sinocyclocheilus anshuiensis | reverse complement strand
CACTCAGATTTCAGTTTGTCTTCTATAGCAGCTGATCTGAAAAACGACAAATGTTAATATTTTACAAACACACACAAAAAAGCAAATGATGATTGATGATCATTTCATCAAGGGGGTAGTCGTGGCCTAATGGTTGGAGAGTTGGACTCGTAACCCAAGGTTGCGGGA
>NW_015551612.1:0-173 GCF_001515605.1 Sinocyclocheilus anshuiensis | reverse complement strand
AGGTGTGTGTTCACGGTGTGTGTTCACTGCTGTGTGTGTGCACTTTGGATGGGATAAATGCAGAGCACTAATTCCAAGTATGGGTCCCCATACTTGGCCACATGTCACATGTCACGTCATGTCACGTCATTTGTTTTCTTTTTAAGAATGATGAATTCTTTCTGAGAACAATG
>NW_015551611.1:0-1237 GCF_001515605.1 Sinocyclocheilus anshuiensis | reverse complement strand
GGTGGGGACATGTCCCACCCATCCCACCCGCAAATTACGCCTATGTCGTCCGGTAGCTTTGACATCTATTGTCATGAAGAGTTTTGAAAAAATAGTGTTAGATCGTGTTCTTTCTGAGGTGCGAAACAAACTTGATCCTTTACAATTTGCATATAGGAGGGGGAGGAGTGCAGAAGATGCCCTCTTGTATATGCTACAAAGACTCTATTGTCATCTTGATCAACCAAAGCGATATGCCCGTTATGTTTATAGATTTCTCATCTGCATTTAATACTATACGACCACATATTCTAATGGAAAGATTGTTTAAGCTGGGTGTGAATAGCAGACTCATTAGATGAGTTGAGTCTTTTTTGACAGATAGATTACAGTGTGTTAGGGTGAACTCTGCTTTTTCTTCCTCTATTTTTACCAACACAGGGGCCCCACAGGGAAGTATTATCTCCCCAGTGTTATTTACCCTTTATACAAATGAATGTAGAGGTTTTTCATCTGATGTTTTTAATGTCAAATATGCAGACGATACGGCAATTGTTGGTTTGATCACTGAAGATGAAGTGGAGTATCGTAGAGGTGTGGATAAGTTTGTTGATGGGTGTCAATCTAGTTTCCTTCAGTTAAATATCAGGAAAACTAAAGAAATTATTTTTGACTTCAGAACAAGAAGAGGCACTCATCAACAAATAACTGTTAATGGTGAGGGCATTGAAGTTGTAAATGAATATAAATATCTAGGGACAATCATTGATGTAAAACTGACATGGGATGTAAATACAACAGCTGTTTACAAGAAAGGGCTGCAGCGATTGTATTTCATGCGTAAGCTTTGACAGTTTGGTGTTGATACATATATGTTGGCTCTATTCTATCATTCATTTGTGGAGAGTATCTTGACTTTCAGCTTTGTTGCTTGGTATTTCTCACTGTCTGTAGTAAATAAGAACAAACTAAATAAAATTGTTAACATGGCTAGTAAGATTGCAGGTAAACAACAGCATAGTCACGTCATAGAGCTGTGAGGAAAAGCCATACAATTCTTCACGATGCATATCATCCTCTTTGTGGTGAATATGAGTTATTACCATCTGGTCGAAGGTACAGGGTACCATTATTATGGACTGCCCGTGCACAAAGATCTTTTATATCATCCAGTATAGCTCTGTTAAATAAATTTTTGTGATATCACAGTTGCCATTTTACATCTATGGCAGTGATTCTGTTGTTGTGAGAGGGATGC
>NW_015551610.1:0-590 GCF_001515605.1 Sinocyclocheilus anshuiensis | reverse complement strand
TTTATATATACACATATATATATATATATATATATATATATATATGGGCTGTCAAAATTAACGCAAATTCATTTTAACGGCACTAATCTTATTAACGCAGCATGCATTTTCTGTTTGACCCGTGGCCTAACCCGTAGTTGGAGAAATGGAGATGCACAGTGTTGCCAACTTAGCGATTTAGCGACCCTTTATAGGGATGGCTCGATACCACTTTTTCAGAACCGATACCGATCCCATACCAAAAATTGAGTATCTGCCGATATCGATTTTTTTAAATGTGTAGAATTTCTATACACTCTATTTCGTTTCTAAGACTCGCTGGTACTGCCGCGTGAGCGCGAGGTCTCTCTTTCCCGCTGCGCACACACCTCTTTCTCTGCGTCTGCTCTGTTCAAGCGAGTGGCAGAAGAGCAGCGCTTTCAGTTAAAATATATATTATGTTGCTTCTCTAATTTTACATGCAAGTATAGCCGAAATCACAGCACAGCTATTGTCTTTATCTTATGTGTAGCCTATTTGATTTCATTAGATGATGGCTCGATTATCAGGATTTTTGTGCAGATTAACATTTTGGAAGGGAGAGCTATGTA
>NW_015551609.1:0-1065 GCF_001515605.1 Sinocyclocheilus anshuiensis | reverse complement strand
TATACTTATTTATCACCCTAAACCCTAGTACATCCCTACAACTTACTTTATTTTATTTTATTCTATTCCTTCACACTCCAGCACAGGAGGTGGCGGTATGCACCTTAAAAGCTGGTATGCGACCCACCAATAAATCCACAGAAGAAGAAGAAGGACTATAACTCGAATCGCTCATGTAAACAAAGGAGGATATTTCGTTTTTTCCCCTATTTTTTCATTGTTTTGAATTAAAAAGTGGGATGCATTTTGAAGAGTGGACCCTTACCTTGAAATGTGTGCTGGTGTTTCTTGGAATAGTCTGAGCTGACCAGAACTATAGGCGTTGAAACGTAGGTACTGCCATTCACTTTGTACATGTTTAAATGGCCGGTCCTTCAGCATTTATGTTAACCCTTTCCTCTCTGGTGTATTGATTTAAAAACAAGCTCAGAACATGGATCTTGAGTGTTTTAGCTGTCAAATGATATATAGTTTATGATAGTTGATTGAATATTGTTTTAAAACAAAGGTAATTGAACGCACAGACATGCCTAAATACGCCCTTTGGGCTGGTGCGGGTTAACAGGTTAACACAATAATGACTTTAAATTATCTCTAGGGTTCATTTCTCAGCCAAATTGGATGTGTGATTAAATAGATTGATTAAATGACACCGTGTAATAATTAGATTAAAAGTTTTAATCACTTGATTTAACTCTTTGCTATGAACCCAAAATGCTTAATGATCTCACTGTTGTGGATTGGAAACATATTTCTCAGAACCCAGTCAGTTTGACCGCAGTAGAGCAGAGATCATCTCTGAACCCAGATTAGTCTGAAGTCAGAAAGAGCTTTATTACCGAGTATACTTGTGTACACACACAGGGAGAGCTTCAGTGCAGAAGAAAGTACGGACATCGTGCAAACATACAGGATAGTGCAGACATACACAGGATGGAATATAACACTAAGAAACAGACAATTTAATAATGCACTATGTACAGAAGTAGAAGTATAAAAATTTAATTGTTTAAATGAATTTACAGATATGTTATTTACAAGTGTGCAGTTTACAATTGTACAATT
>NW_015551608.1:0-1823 GCF_001515605.1 Sinocyclocheilus anshuiensis | reverse complement strand
CGCGGGTTGAAGCGACCCCAATAACGTGATATTTAGTCCCTGGAAGATCCCTGCCGAAAAACGTGTATTTTAGCTCCCGGAATGCGATTTTTACAGGGCATTTTTACTAACCTCCTCGAAACGTGATTGGACTAGTTTTATTGCGAAAACCTGGCAACCCTGTTCATAGGCGCCACCTGCTGTCAGAGAGTGCGTCAGTAGTCTGTCCACTGCATTATTCATTGCATGGTTTGGTGTTATGGTAGCTGCATAGACTTCTTTGCCTCGTTTGATCTCTGCTTCGTCCGGCAAGTCATTTATAATAGGTTGAGCAGGCCAATGTTCCTCATCGTGTCTAAGAAAGTGTGGACCAGATACCCATCGTTCACTTGCCAAAAGCTCTCTCATAGTCATCCCTCGAGAAACGTCATCCGCTGGGTTAGAGGCAGAATCAATATGTCTCCACTGGCATGATTCTGAGTGTTCATGTATTTTTGATATACGGTTGGCGACAAATGTCTGGAAACGACAATGCTTGTTTTTAATGTACTGAAGTACAATTGTACTGTCCGTCCAAAAGAAAGTCCTTTCAATTGGAATCTCTAAGTGTCGCTTGATATGCTGATCCAGCTCCGTAGCAACAACTGCTGCTAGTAGCTCCAGTCGTGGTATGCTAACTGGCTTGATTGGAGCAAGTCTGGCCTTTGACATCACCAGCCTGCTGGTGTCGCCAATCCTGATATATGAAACAGCACCGTAAGCCAGTTCCGAAGCATCGGAAAAGTGATGGAGCTGGGTCGGTAACAAACAACTAGTGGATGTTGGTCTAAGGCATCTTGGAATTGTCAGTGCTGATAACAGAGGCAAGTCGTTCAACCATCTGTGCCATTGTGCTGCTACGTCCACTGGTAACTCCTCGTCCCAGTCGACTTTCATGCGGCACAACTCTTGAAAGATTGCTTTAGCTTTGAGCACAAAAGGGCTTGCAAATCCTAAAGGATCATAGATGGAACTGGTAGTGCTACTACTGGTAGTAATACTCCTCTCTTTGTTACAGGCTTGTCCACTGACTTGACATCAAATGTGAAGCAATCTCGTTCTACATCCCAAAGGACGCCCAGTGTTCGTTCAAATGGCAAATCCTCTTGGTCAAGGTTTACCTCATGTAACGATTTTGCCCAATCATCAGCTGGTATTGATTTCATCACTTCCTTAGAATTGCTTAACCACTTGGTTAATCTAAAGCCTCCACAGGTGAGCAGTTCCCGGAGTTCGGAAGCAAGTTTAATGGCGGCCTCCTCTGTTGGTAATGACTTAAGGCAATCATCGACGTAGAAATTTCACTTCACCGTTTCCACTGTGTCATCAGAGAAGTTTCCACAATTGTCCTCTGCCACTCGTTGCAAAGGCAAAATTGGCAGCACTAGGACTCCAGACACCTCCAAACAGATGAGCCGTCATATGATAATGCTTAGGTGGTTTGTTCGGGTTGTTATCTTCCCACCACAGGAAGCGAAGCATATCTCTTTCATCAGATGGCACTCGGACCTGATAGAACATGCTCTCGATGTCCGCATTCAGAGCAATGGGTTCTTGTCTGAACTTGAGAAGGACTCCTAGCAGCTTATTGGTAAGGTCTGGGCCTTGATGAATGTGGTCATTTAATGAAGAACCTTGGTACCGTGCTGCACAATCAAAGACGATACGAACCTTCTCTGGCTTACGTGGATGTAGCACTGGATGATGTGGCAGGAAACACGCAGCCATCTTTTCTGTTAATGTCGACGACCTCTTCTGACTATTCGTTGCGCAAAGAGTCTCTAATACCCTCTGTATACTTGTGA
>NW_015551607.1:444-1873 GCF_001515605.1 Sinocyclocheilus anshuiensis | reverse complement strand
TTTTTTGGTACAATTTGCGTTAACCCTATTCATGATGACATTCTGGAGCATAAAACAAGGTACTTAAGAAGATAATTTTTTTTAAGTGAAAAACAAATGTCCATCAGACACTGTATACAGGGCAGTTAAGAGCATAGATTGAAAGGTTCAGGTGTAGAATGCTTCAGTTGACCTCAACACATTCATAGAATTTTTCTTGCCTCGCCCCTTGGTCATCAGTAAAATGTTCATTTGCGTCATTAGATAACAATTTCTGATGCTTATCTTGTTCTGTTCAGGCCACTGACTGTGAGTGTTGTCTCCCTCAGGGGTGAGCGTATCCATTTTTGTGTGATTAAAAGAAGACGACACTTCTGACTGTGCAACACAGTGTAATATTACCTTCTTGACGGTGAGGTCTTCTGTTTTGGTTTTTGAAAAAGGCTGTAAGATTGTTCTTCCTCCTTTTTTTTATGGCACCAGCACTTAACAGAGCAGCCCTTTAAAGTGCTACATTTGAAGTCTTGATCTTTGATTTTCTTCAAACTGACAGAACAAGCTCAGAGCTGTGCTAATGAGGTGATCTGCGCTAATGAGGTGATCTGCTTCACGTTCCTCCAGCTCCTCTGTGGTTTTCTTGTTGTAATCAATATAAATGCACTATTAAGGTCAACAAACAAATCACAATGACTATATACTATTTAATACACATTATTTGAATTAGCAAATTATGGAGAAAGATTGAACAGAGAGGGGCAGACTATTCCAAAGCATTGGTGCCCATAATAAGGCCCTGTAGACTTTGGTTTTTAATTGTGACTGAAGGACAGTTAACAACAGCTGAGAGGAGGATCTAAGAGCTTTCTGTGAAGAGCAGCGCCAGAGAAGATCCCTATATATATATATATATTAGTGTTGTCATGTTACCAAAATTTCAGTATTCGATACCAATACCAGTGAAAATCCTTACGGTTCTCTGTACCAATTTCAGTACCAAAGCAAAACATTAAAACATGGTAATTAAAAATTTTGACTATACTTTAATTTAATCCAAACTGTGTACATATTTAATTTTAAAGGGCTTTTGAAAACCTAGAGTTATTCAGCCAAGAATAACAACTAAGTTAGCTAAAAAAAAAAATGTTTTAAAAGCCCAGAACTGCTTTTCTGACTGATATGACACAATGTTAACCATTTGTACATTCTCTAACACGCATATTTTAGATTCACAATTCATTTAAAAGCCTCTGGTGTGTAAAAATAGTAAATATCATCATGTCCTCCTGTTTTTTTACCCTAATAAAAGTTATAGGAGCATTAAATAGTTAATAAAGAAACTTCATTCTAATGCTCATTATATTAGCGTTAGCCGCGCTTATGTTAACGAATAACAGTGTTCATTTCAATCCGACATTCAAATTAAAATATTGAATAATATTCATAACAGAAG
>NW_015551607.1:0-374 GCF_001515605.1 Sinocyclocheilus anshuiensis | reverse complement strand
CCTCTATTTGTGGCGGTATATATATGCAAATTCATTCTCTGCCAGCAGGAGGCGCTTGTAAAGCGGGAAAGATATAGAGGTTTCCCCACGGCTATACACAAAGCAGCGCTCAGCTCACAAACACTGCTCAGGCATTACAGGCAAGATGAAATGAAAATTACATCCATAATTTTCTGAAGACAGTCGGTTTCCTTCAGAAATACAGTGATATAAAAACACCCGCACCGGGTTTCGACTTTGACACGTGCAGTGCTCATGTTTATTCAACGAAGTCAAAACCTTTTGGAAAATCTATTTGTGGTGGTCAGTTTTGATATTGTAATTTTTATAATATTAAAAATTAAAATGAAACTTACCTGCTTGAACTCTTTCAT
>NW_015551606.1:0-371 GCF_001515605.1 Sinocyclocheilus anshuiensis | reverse complement strand
TATGTTTTAGACACTTTATATTTAGATAATTTCTATTTTGCGGGAATCCCGCGAATCATTTTATTCTCCCGCATCCCGTATATTTATGCAGAAATCTAGAAAATTCTAAAGGGTTCACAAACTTCCAAGCAGCACTGTATATATTTTGTTCTATTTGTGTTAAGTTATTTATAATAAGGGAAGTGAAGTTTACTGTTAAAGGATTAGTTTACTTCTGAATTAAAATTTCCTCATAATTTACTCACTCCAATGTCATCCAAGATGTTCATGTCTTTCTTTCTTCAGTCGAAAAGAAATTAAGTTTTTGAGGAAAACATTCCAGGGTTTTTCTCTATATACAGGTGCATCTCAATAAATTAGAATGTCATGGA
>NW_015551605.1:0-921 GCF_001515605.1 Sinocyclocheilus anshuiensis | reverse complement strand
GGCCCGATACCGATACCAGTATCAGTATCGGTGCATCCCTACTATTTACCCATAGCTGGGGCTATTTACCCATAGCTGGTATGCATTTATATAGCGCTTTATTGTGTATTGTTGTACACCCAAAGCGCTTTACAATCATATGGGGGGTCTCTCCCCCCATGTTCGGGCATCAGGGCATTTCCACTCATCGATGGGCCTGCATGCCACGTCTCTGGGGCCCACTGCTGCTCCGAGATCCCGTACAACTTAGCCTGGAACCGCAAGGGACCAGTTACCATGTGTGCCACGAGGAGGCGTGTACGAGATCTTGGCAGTGGAGAGGCTATGTACCGGCTGAGGAGACTTACACACTCGGCTCCTCTTTTCGCCCCTGAAGAACAAAGGGCTATCCGGTGGCAGCAGCTGAAAGCAGAAAGTGACAAGCATGCATCATGCATGCTGCTAATTACAAGCACTGCTACTCCAACACTGCTGATAGCTGGGACAGTGGTTGACGGGCATCAGGGCATTTCCACTCATCGATGGGCCTGCATGCCACGTCTCTGGGGCCCACTGCTGCTCCGAGATCCCGTACAACTTAGCCTGGAACCGCAAGGGACCAGTTACCATGTGTGCCACGAGGAGGCGTGTACGAGATCTTGGCAGTGGAGAGGCTATGTACCGGCTGAGGAGACTTACACACTCGGCTCCTCTTTTCGCCCCTGAAGAACAAAGGGCTATCCGGTGGCAGCAGCTGAAAGCAGAAAGTGACAAGCAGGAGCAGCATGCATGATGCATGCTAACTACAAGCACTACTACTCCAACACTGCTGCACTGACGCATCACACGCCCTTGTGCACAAAACACAAACACACACTCTCACACACTCTCACACACCATATCACATCACATCACATCACATCACATCACATCACATCACAT
>NW_015551603.1:2835-3160 GCF_001515605.1 Sinocyclocheilus anshuiensis | reverse complement strand
CGGGGAGAAAGAGAAACGCTTTCTTCTCGATACGCCGGTTTCGCCCTCTGAATTGTTCGGCACATCCGTTGAGACAGTGGTCGGTAAATTCAGGGAGGCGAAAGCACACTCGGCGGCTTATAAGTATTTTATACCGCGCCGGTCTATGTCTGTGCCCAAAACACAGAGGGATCCTGGCCCATCCCGGTCTGTGTATCGGAGACAGGGCCAGGCGGTTAGTGTGGCCACTCGTGGTCCTCCTCCTAGGAGGAGTAGATCGCAGAGGAGGCGGGAGTTCAGAGACAGGAGAAGGGATCTAAGGGGAAAGATCCAGCGCGGACGAGAC
>NW_015551603.1:0-1767 GCF_001515605.1 Sinocyclocheilus anshuiensis | reverse complement strand
CTGCTGAAGCCTCCGCTACTCAGAGCTCCGTCTTTGGCAGTAATATGAGTTTGTAGGCTCTTTGTAGGCCTCTGGCGCAGAGTGTAGCTAGGTCTCCTCTCGGTTTAGAGATTCGTTATGCTGAGACCTCCACTCTTAAGAGCTCCTAAACTAGTTAGGTTTCCTCTCGTTTAAGAGAGTCATTCTGCTGAAGCCTCCGCTCTCCAGAGCTCCGCTTAGGCAGTAATATGAGTTGTAGGCTCTTTCTTTTGAGCCTCACTAACTGCCTCTGGAGTTGAGTATAGCTAGGTCTCATTATCTCATAGGATATCATTTGTTTTTAATTTTGACAAAAAAAAAGCAATATGGAAAAGAAGGAATATAGCCAAAAACTAGGAAATCAGAAATAGGAAGAAGAAAGGAGTGCGAACCACATGTTATGGCTACAGGATGTAGTAAAAAATGGATTAAACAAGGAGTATGGAGGACAAACAAATGGCAGGAACAGCATGGAGTATTTGAAAGAAGCAACGGTGGTAATTGATCTGATGGGCAACAAGGAGATAAGAGCAGAGGATATCATCAAAGTTGTAACAGAGAAGGTGGGTTTTGGCAAGCTTTAGGCAGTGAGGCCTAAGAATGGATTGGAATATTAACTTACAATGACATCTCTATGTGTTGCTGGATGGAGTGGAAATTAAAGCACAGTTCTGCGAAGTAAGGAGGCTGGCAAAGGAATATACAGTTTCTTTTCTTCATCTTCCTGCCTATGTTGAGGACAAAATTGAAGATAAACTTAATACGTGGGCAGTTACCCCCATTGGAGATTATATCCTGGAACAAACATTGCCGATGGGACAAGATATGTCAAAGTCAGATTTCCAAATGAGGTAATTTCATTACCATATAGCGCTACATTTGAAACAGCAGATGGATTACAGTATTTCAGAGTGATACATGATGGACAAGTAAAACTGTGCAGGAAGTGTATGCAGCCTGGGCATATTTTTAAAGGTCACATATTTTACACCTTTCTGGAGTTTTATTTTAAGTCTTGATGTCCTTAAGAATATATATTTGGGGTATAAGTACCAAAAACCATCTCAATATATTTTTACAGCTCCTCTCTCAGGAGCTCTGCTTTGAACAAGTCGATTTTGGCCTGTCTAATTAATATTCATGAGCCTCTCTTCTGATTGGCCAGTTGTTTTCTGAGTGAGGCACGGCTAGGCCAACCACAGGTAACTAGGGTCATGTATGCTGTAGCCTGCTGTAGATTGGTGATACTCACAAGTAAGGTCAATAGAAACACCGGTAATGATGGTCACTGCTGAGGGAAATGTTGTCCGGCTTTACATGTTTGAGCCGAACTCAGACCCCGAATCGGTGACGACAGGAGACAACCAACTATCTCCTCAAACGCACTTACAACAGGATGTTTCAGAATGGTAATTCATGTTTTTTTGTTTTTTTTTTCAAACACCGAATGCAGTAAATACAAACCTGACCAGCCGAGCGTTTGCGATCACGTGAACTTGAAGACACTTGTACAAATGCGGATGGGTGACATGAATGGAAATGATTCCAGATTGGCGATGTAGTATTTGGTTTCTGTATTCTGTACTGTATTTTCCTGCGCTCAAACCTCCCAATCATGATTCCAGATTGGCGATGTAGTATTTGGTTTCTGTATTCTGTACTGTATTTTCCTGCGCTCAAACCTCCCAATCTAAAGGATCAAATGCCGTGTATGGCATTTGAGGTAATTTGTGAATTAGCATAGACTTA
>NW_015551602.1:444-548 GCF_001515605.1 Sinocyclocheilus anshuiensis | reverse complement strand
TTCTTTTCTCTGTCTGGATTTGGACTCAACCCTCTTCTGTTCTCCATGTTGATTCAGACTCGACCCTCTTGTCTCAGTCTTGATTCAGACTCTACCCTCTTCTG
>NW_015551602.1:0-291 GCF_001515605.1 Sinocyclocheilus anshuiensis | reverse complement strand
CTTGATTCAGCCTCGCCCCTCTTGTCTCAGTCTTGATTCAGACTCTACCCTCTTCTGTTCTCCATCTTGATTCAGACTCGACCCTCTTCTGTTCTTCATCTTGATTCAGACTCGACCCTCTTCTGGTCTCCATCTTGATTCAGACTCGACCCTCTTCTGGTCTCCATCTTGATTCAGACTCGACCCTCTTCTGGTCTCCATCTTGATTCAGACTTGACCCTCTTCTTGTCTCCATCTTGATTCAGGCTCGACCCTCTTCTGTTCTCCATCTTGATTCAGACTCGACCCTCT
>NW_015551601.1:364-539 GCF_001515605.1 Sinocyclocheilus anshuiensis | reverse complement strand
GCTGATTTGCTACTCAAGAAATGTTCCTGATTCGTATTTTGTTTTTGTGTTTTTTTTTTTCAGGATTAGTTGATGAATATAAAGTTTAAAATTAACAGTGTTTATTTGAAACTAAAATCTTTACTCTCACTTCTCATCAATTTAATGCACCCTAGTTGAATAAAAATATTAATTT
>NW_015551601.1:0-127 GCF_001515605.1 Sinocyclocheilus anshuiensis | reverse complement strand
ATATTAGAATGATTTCTGAAGATCATGTGACACTGAAGTCTGGAGTAATGATGCTGGAAATATAGGTTTGATCACAGAAATGCATTACAGTTTAACATATTCAAATAAAAAACAAGTTCTCTTGAAT
>NW_015551600.1:0-1025 GCF_001515605.1 Sinocyclocheilus anshuiensis | reverse complement strand
GGACTTTAATGTCCTCACGGTCGGTTTGGGAGACTTTGAGAGTTCCTAAACCGATAGGATTATTTCAAGACGTAATAATATCCAGGTTCGCTAGGCATCCTTACTTAGGTATGCGAGAACATGAGAGGGCTGCATTTTTGGACGCAAGGGTCCCTATGCTACCCAGAGACAGGGAGGAACTTAAGGAGAGGGCTCTTTCGGAAAGAGGAGAATTAATCCGAGAAATAAAAAGGAGAGATCGCGAGAAAGATTTGACCCTAACGGACTTAGAGTCCACAAGGTGGCATCTGACGCTATGGCATGAGCCGATCTTGAGGTGTTTTCCTGAAGTGGACCTGAAACAGGGGTCCAGGGGAAAAATCGCTTGGGTATATGTTAAACTAGGCGAACAATGGCAGGTTCGTAGCTGGGGAAATCTGGCTATTGAATTGGCACAAGGAGGCGGATGGGAGAATAGCCCGCCTTATCATAAAGATTACAGAGGGATGCAGCCGCGTTCTAATATCACGAAGGAAAAGAGGCGATCTAATATAAAGGAGAAGTTGGGAAAACAGCCCGCCTTATCATAAAGATTATCGAGGAACACAGCCGCGTTCCAATATCACGAAAGAAAAGAGACGATCTACCAGGAAGGAGAAATTTGTGCAACATACGTGTCACTGGCGAACGACTTAGAAAAGCACAGAGTTTGGTGTCCGGTAGATGAGACATACATAACCGGGGTTCCCTATGATAACGAACAGGTCACAGAGGAACCGAAGGACAATGTATTATCATGTGCGCATCCAGGCTATGACTGGATCGGAGGAATACAGGTGGAGTTGCACGAAAAGCAACCCGAAGTGAAAGTGATACGGCATGGTATCTTGAGGAGGTCTAGACGGCTCTTAATTGGGCCTAAGAACTAACCTATGCTTGCAGAAAGATGAACAGAACACCGTCACTGGAGAGTATCACGGAAGAACTTGGAGAAGCGAAGAATACAATTAAAAAATTGAGAAGACAGCGACGGATCTGCAAATGGA
>NW_015551599.1:0-512 GCF_001515605.1 Sinocyclocheilus anshuiensis | reverse complement strand
AGGAAAGTTATCCGTGTAGCTAAAAGAAATCATTGGAGAGAATATCGTGATAGAATTGGTGAAAATGTAGACATCAGCGATGTATGGGGAATGATCAGAAAAATGGGAGGGATACATAACTTTAACAGTATACTTTTAATAAGTGGAAATAAACAAGTTATCAGTAATAAAGAAAAGGCAGAGGTTTTGGCTGAGGCATTTGTAAAGGTGCATAGTAATGATAACATTTCAGAAGAAATGAGGGAAAAAAGAGAACAAAGATTAAGAGATAATCCAGATGTTTTAATTCAAAAAGTTTCCTCGGAAAGTCCAATGGATGCCATATTCACATTGAATGAACTAAAACAGGCACTGAAAGGGGTAAGACATACTTCTCCAGGGAAAGATGAAGTGTGTTATGATATGATCAAGCATCTATCAGAAAAAGCATTAAATATAATATTAAAAATTTACAATGAAGTATGGACATCAGGGAAACTCCCGTATTCGTGGAAACAAGGCATTATAGTACC
>NW_015551598.1:0-831 GCF_001515605.1 Sinocyclocheilus anshuiensis | reverse complement strand
GGAAGGGCTCCCGATCCCCAGTTCCGCCCAGGAAGGGCTCCCGATTCCCAGTTCCGCCCAGGAAGGGCTCCCAATCCCCAGTTCCGCCCAGGCAGGGCTCCCGATCCCCCGCAGAGCCTAGGAAGGGCTCCCGATCCCCAGTTCAGCCCAGGAAGGGCTCCCGTTCCCGAGTAAAGCCCACGGAGGGCTCCAGATCCCCCGCCGAGCCTAGGTGGGGCTCCCGATCCCCAGTTCAGCCCAGGAGGGGCTTCAGATCCCCTGCCGAGCCCAGGAAGGGCTCCCGATCCCCAGTTCCGCCCAGGGAGGGCTACAGGTCCGCAAGTAAGCCCAGGGAGGGCTCCAGTCCCCTGTCATGGCCCACGGAAGGCCTCGGAACCTGTAAAGGTCCCGAAGTATTTTTTTGGGGGGTAGTAGGGCTCCAGCCGTAGAGGCCGAGGCGGGGGCTAAGGCCACGGCCTCGAAGGCTGCTCTGCCATGACCTCCGGAACTGCCTGCACCACCATGTCCTCCTGTGTTCCCTACCCCGCCATGGCCTCCTGTGTTCCCTACCCCGTCATGGCCTCCTGTGTTCCCTCTTCCGCCTTGGCCTCCTGTGTTCCCTACTCCGCCATGTCCTCCTGTGGTCCCTCTTCCGCCTTGGCGCCCAGAGCTGACAGATCCACCATGGTGCCCCGCTCTGGCCTCCCCTGCCATGGCCTCCTGTGTTCCCTACCCCGCCATGGCCTCCTGTGTTCCCTACCCCGCCATGGCCTCCTTTGTTCCCTACCCCGCCATGGCCTCCTTTGTTCCCTCTTCCGCCTTGGCACCCAGAGCTGACAGATCCACCATGGT
>NW_015551597.1:0-515 GCF_001515605.1 Sinocyclocheilus anshuiensis | reverse complement strand
CCCCTAGAGGATGCAGTTCGAAGTTCCCATGAAAGGGAACATCAATAAATACTTAAAGAAGTAAAACAAAATAGAAACAGAAAATAGTGTCATGAAGTTCCAGTGAAATAGTGTATTTTCATAATCCTCTATGATGTGTGTAAGTTAATCATTATGTGTATTTTGGTGTGATTGAGTGGCAGTTTCTCTCTGCAGATGACAAGGTTGTAGGATGTAACAGCATCTAAGGCTGGGAAAAAAAAAAAAGATTTTTCGATTAATCGTTTTTTAAAATGACGTCGATTCGATATCGATTCTCAAAAGCCGTGAATCGATCTTTTCCAGTATTTATTTCAGCAAACATTTAAAACAAGATCTGATTAATATGAATCTTATCATTAGTCTTCTCCACTAGATGTCACCCTTATTTACCTTGCGCGATGTTACAACAGAAAGCCTGTCATTCATTCAACGCTTATCATGGCCATACTCGTGATTCGCAATGCTCAGGTGAAATGCTATAGTAATACTATAAA
>NW_015551596.1:973-1249 GCF_001515605.1 Sinocyclocheilus anshuiensis | reverse complement strand
CAAGCCACATCCTGCTCACGTCACGCCTGCCAAGTCACAGCCTGCACACATCATATCTGCTACGCCAAAGCCTGCTCACGTCATGCTCGCTACTCCAGGACCTTGCTCGCTACTCCAGGACCTGCTCACATCATGCCAGTTAAGTTAAAGTTTACTCATGTCATATCTACCAAGTCAAAGCCTGATCACATCATGTCTGCCAAGCCAGAGTCTGCTAACATCATGTCTGCTACCCCAGGGCCTGCTCACGTCACGTCTGCCAAACCAGAGCCTGCT
>NW_015551596.1:0-402 GCF_001515605.1 Sinocyclocheilus anshuiensis | reverse complement strand
ACTTCTTAAGAAACCCACTCTTAACCCAACTCTTTTAGCGAACTACAGACCGGTTTCCCTTCTACCTTTCATTGCAAAAACACTTGAACGAGTTGTGTTCAACCAAGTCTCAGCCTTCCTCACACAGAACAACCTCCTGGACAGCAACCAACCTGGTTTCAGAAGTGGACATTTGACCGAGACTGCCTTGCTTTCAGTTGTTGAAGCCCTAAGACTGGCAAGGGCAGCTTCCAAATCTTCTATATTTATTTTGCTGGATCTGTCTGCTGCTTTTGATATGGTGAACCACCAGATTCTCCTGTCAACCCTATTGGAAAATGGCATCTCAGGAATGGCACGCCAGTGGTTTGAGTCTTAACTCTCAAATAGGTCCTTCAAGGTATCTTGGAGAGGTGAGGTGTC
>NW_015551595.1:0-493 GCF_001515605.1 Sinocyclocheilus anshuiensis | reverse complement strand
AAAGTATTTATAACGGATGCGCAGGCTTTATTTGACGTCTTTTGGCTGTTGAAAAAAACACCCACCTACTCTCATTCTAACGCTTGGAAGAGCAAGGATAATTTTTTATGTAACTCCGATTGGATTCATCTGAAAGAAGAAAGTCATATACACCTAGGATTCCTTGAGGGTGAGTAAAACATGGACTGATGTTCAGCTTTAATAAGCTCTTTAATAAGCTCTTCATAATTAATATTTAGTTGTAAACAATTAGAATTAAGTAACTTTAATTAAATGCAACAAACAAATATATCTTAAAATTTGTTACATTTTTTATTTTATTTGCTGTTAGTTTTATTTTCATCAAACACATTTTGACCATTTTAGATTTATGAAACAGAGCAATTCTGCCTATGTTGTACTTTTACTGTAAAATGCTACTAAATTTACAAAAAACATCAGTAAATTGTATGGTACAACTATATTTTGTGAGGTAACATTGGGATTTAATTAG
>NW_015551594.1:375-825 GCF_001515605.1 Sinocyclocheilus anshuiensis | reverse complement strand
TCCAGCCCGGGGTCGTCACATGTGGTTGCTGCAAGCCCGCCCGCCCGCCGCTGCTCACTCTGGCCGGCCTCCGCTCACTCTAGGCCTCTGTGTGTGACGCTGTGTTTAGTTGTGAAAGCGAAACTACTTTGTTTGGTCCTCCAAAAGAGGACACGACTAGAAATCAGTGGTTAAGTTGTATTTACAACACTGTTCCAGGCCAGTTCAACCCAAATATTCAGATGTGTCCAGAGCATTTTATGGAGGACTGTTTCCTGATCCTGGTAGAGTAGACTCTAATGCCGGCTGTTCTGACTCACAGCCTGTAAGTACGTTTTTTATATTTAAAGAAATTGCCACTGGCGATTTAAACGCGAGTTTTGAGCAGTGTAGAGTAGCACTTGTTGTTTGTCATTTCTCTGATCACAAATGCAGACATGGTTTTATGTTTACGCGGCGCGATGCAATGCA
>NW_015551594.1:0-190 GCF_001515605.1 Sinocyclocheilus anshuiensis | reverse complement strand
ACAATATGGTAAGGGGCGTAACATTTCCGTCACACGCTTGAGGTATTCGGCCAATCACAAAGCTCTGGATAGCTGGCCAATCAGAGCACACCTCGCTTTTCAGACCGATGAGTTTTGTAAAAATCGGAGAAGGGTCTGGCTGCAACTTGGCGCTTGCACTCTCAGACATGCATTCTCAGGCTTGCACTCT
>NW_015551593.1:843-1066 GCF_001515605.1 Sinocyclocheilus anshuiensis | reverse complement strand
TTTACAGAGCCAGTTCCCATTCCTAGTTTGAGTTCTAGTTGTCTATTCTAGTCTCGTCTAGTTTACTGATTGCCTGTTTCCTGATTTTCGCTTGTCCTGGATTATCCCTCTCGTCTCGCCCTGTTCGAATACTGTTTGCCCCTCGCCTGGACCATAGCCTGTGTTTTGTATTAACCCTTTGGAATACCCTGTTTGGACATTGTTTGCCGGAGATCGACCACCC
>NW_015551593.1:0-696 GCF_001515605.1 Sinocyclocheilus anshuiensis | reverse complement strand
CTCACTGGACTACTCTTGTGTCTTGCCCTCAATATACCTGTTTGCCATTATCTGACCCTTGCTTGTTTTGACTTTGTTCTAGAATAAAAGCTTTGCATACGGATCCGCACGCCTCTCGTCTCGTCGGCTCCGTAACAGAATACTCGGCCACATAAGGATCCAGCAGTTTTTCTACAGGACACTGGCCAGGTATGGACAACGCAAGACTGTTATTAGCTCTCGAGCAGGGCACACGATCGCTCGAGAGCTATATTCAAGAATATTTAGAGATCGCTAATTATTCTGATTTACCTGACTGTATCTTGATAGATTTCTTTTATGAGGGCATTAATCAACCGCTCAAATCACATTTAATCCGTGAGGGTCCCCGTTCATCTCTCGTTCAATTTATGGATTATACTTTGTTGACGGTTGGTTCATCGTTCACTGTGGGTGTCGCGGAGGAATGCGATCCCGCACTCACTCGTGTAATGGCGGCCGCACTAGAACACGCTCACAAAATGGCGGACACAACAGCGGCTATATTCAAGAGTATTTAGAGATCTCTGATACAACAGCGCCCCGTTATGTCACAGCTGCCAATCCTGAATCAAGTCAAGTCACAGTTGATCTTCATGAGTCTAGTCAAGTCGCGGTTGATCGTCATGAGTTTAGTCAAGTCGCGGTTGATCGTCATGAGTCTAGTCAAGTCGCGGT
>NW_015551592.1:0-534 GCF_001515605.1 Sinocyclocheilus anshuiensis | reverse complement strand
CAAATTTCAGACCTTGTCTGACAATAAAGTTGTATCGTATCGTATTATAACCAATCACACACGATTCTGTTGAGAATGCAATGGCCAATCAGAGACGTTCAGGTGAGACATTGCTGAAACGCGGTATTTTGTTCACTGACTGTGCAGATGTGCGTACGAATGTAAGATATTCATTTCACAGTGTAAACGGCTTCAGTGATTTTAATGTGAGTTTTTGAGAGTGCTTGAACTAGAATGTCAGTGAAAATGTTCTTTGATAATGTAATGTTCTTTGCTCTCTTTCTCTGTACAATGAAAATGTTATGATTAGTAGCCTAACTTGCAATGTTTTTATTCACATTAACTTTCAATGTTAAATTCACATTAAATATAAACTCAAGTCAAATTAAAAATAATAGTAACTTACAATATTGTTATTAAATTCACATTAAATACAAAGTCAGTTGTATTAAAAATATTTTATGGCATGGCACCCATATCTGGTAGGCATACTTAAGTAAAAAGTCGGGTTTTTATGTGTAGTTAATAGATTAC
>NW_015551591.1:0-1532 GCF_001515605.1 Sinocyclocheilus anshuiensis | reverse complement strand
AAAACTCTTTACTACTCTAACGCATGCGCGTCTTTTGACATCTGGGACTCCTTAATTTCTCTCTACTTCGACATTTACTTCACTTAATTTTAGTTCAAATTCAATACCTTAGATTCATTTATTGGTGAAGCCCTGTCTCAGATTACCATCACAGGCGTGACCCCAGCCAACCACACAAACAGTCTTATTCCCAATTTAAGCAAAAAATTGTTTACCTCTTTTCTAGGCGCCTTTAATTTTTATCTGCTTGTGCGGCCGTTCGGTACCCCACCCGCGACGGCTCTCGTGGACGTTGGACTCCAAGCCAATCCTGTTCGTGATGCCAATTTGTCGTGGAACAAACAATGGTCTTTTTCGAAGTTGTCAAAAAAGCTCAAGCAGAGTTCCAGATGTCAAAATAAGACTTTATTGTCACAGCAACAAAGCCGAGATGACGGCCGCCGCATCTGAGTCTTTGTCCGTCCAGGCACCCATATTTATACCTCTTTCCCTTACCAAAGTTGGTAGTTCCGGTTTTTTATTGGTTATGCCTGTCTGGTTTGCCACAATTTATTACTAGCACACCTGGTCCATCTTTTAAATGGTGGAATTTGGCCAAATCAACCATTTTTTAAAAACTTTCATTTTGCTGCCTCCCATTGGTTGGCGGTGGTCCCATGAGACATACATCAAATCTGTTTACTCGTTACTGTCAACTTCTGGAAATCACCCAAAGTTCACTGGGTTACTCAAGTTCACTGGTACAATCCAATGTAAACCACTGATACTGCCCAATGGAAGGGCCCTCATACATACAATCCTCATTAAGACATCCAGTATTGAGAATAACTAAACATATTGATTAGCATATTGATTACTTTCATGATTATACATAATATTTTTTTGTTTGATTTATACGGTATATGTTAATGCGTAGTCACCAACAGTGTGGCTACCGACCCGTCTACATCTAAGCAAGGAGGTTGTCTGGGGCATCTGGCTTCCGTGTTTGTGTTTTAGGTCAACACTTTTGGTGGATTGGTGTCTAGACACCAGAGCCCAAAGCTTCTCCCCTATCTGTTTCCTACCGTGATGTAGTCGGTGTCCGATATAATGTTTTAATATGTTTGTTAACGGGGATGTGCTTTGTTTGTGGTTTGGAAGATATCTAGACACGTGTCCATCTCAAACCCCTAAACGGTTCAGTTCTGCTTGATCTATAGGCTAAATGTTGATAGCTAAGACATCACTGTTTTGATTGTTTGCAACAATACTGGAATGCTCTGGCAATACGAATGTATAAAATATTTTCCATTCCAATAAAGCACCTAAAAACGGAAAACTAAAACATAGAATTAAAGAATTCACCAAGACCATTACCCATCACACTTTCTATATGCTTCTGAAAAGGTGTTATGTTTGGGCATGTTCTTTCTACCTCATCTGTATGTGTGTATGCTAACACCTCTGTAGGATCAGTAAAGCCTAATCTGTAGGCTGACCACCAACAAACCACCAACTATCCACCAAGTCCACCTCACCTATCCATTTAC
>NW_015551590.1:0-714 GCF_001515605.1 Sinocyclocheilus anshuiensis | reverse complement strand
TCTCTCTCTCTCTCTCTCTCTCTCTCTGTGTGAGTTTGTGTGCATCAATTAAAGCAGCGCATTAATATAGAAGGGTGATTAAACTGACTTTGAACTACCTGTGCATGAAACGGTTTTACTGCATACCTGCCAGCCAATCAGAATCCAGTATTCAGACAGACTATGGAATAAGTTTATATATTAAATATATTTATATATAATATAAATTACATGAATATAAATATATACATGTAAATATATGTAAATATTTTCAAAATATATATTGTATGTGTGTGTATTTGTCAGCCTGGTCTCATGTTTATATGTAGGTATTAGGCATGGGCCGGTATGAGATTTTGACGGTATGATAACCTTAAGCAAAAATATCACGGTTTCAATGTATCACGGTATTGTCATTAAACCTCTAAAATGTGTTTTTTTTAAATGACTGGGTAAAAAAAAAAAAAAAAAAATTCCGCTGAACACAATCTATTTTGTTTTTGAGCAACATACAGAATATTAGGAACAGTAGAATTTGTTTATTTTATTTATTTTTCTTTGATTTGTTTCCTAAAAAGAAGAAAAATAAAGACTGACATTTATTTAACCTAAATCTGTAATTACAGTTATTTAATTTTAGTTATATAATTCATATACATGTCATTTATATAATTTCATATCATTTAGTTTTATAATTTCATATACATAATTTGATTAAATAATAACCCAATTTGA
>NW_015551589.1:2099-2489 GCF_001515605.1 Sinocyclocheilus anshuiensis | reverse complement strand
ACAGACATACAGAAGATAGACAGACAGACAGAAGATAGATAGACAAACAGACAGAAGATAGATCGATAGATAGATGATAGACAGACAGACAGACAAATAGACAGACAGACAGACAGAAGATAAATAGACAGACAAACAGACAGACAGACAGACAGACAGATAGATAGATAGACAGACAATAGATAATGAGACAGACAGACATACACAGAT
Organism: Sinocyclocheilus anshuiensis; assembly: GCF_001515605.1. NCBI lineage: Eukaryota > Metazoa > Chordata > Actinopteri > Cypriniformes > Cyprinidae > Sinocyclocheilus > Sinocyclocheilus anshuiensis. Next base: position 2,279 of record NW_015551589.1, on the reverse strand, counting down.
AGATAAAATGACAGACAGATGGATAGATAGGACAGACAGATATATAGACACAGACAGACAGATAAAATGACAGACAGATGGATAGATAGGACAGACAGACAGACAGATAGATAGATAGATAGACAGTTAGATAGGACAGACAGATATATAGACAGACAGACAGACAGAAGATACGACGGC
>NW_015551589.1:1586-1990 GCF_001515605.1 Sinocyclocheilus anshuiensis | reverse complement strand
GATAGATAGATAGATAGACAGACAGACAGACAGACAAATAGACAGACAGACAGACAGACAGACAGACAGAAGATAAATAGACAGATAGACAAACAGACAGACAGACAAACAGACAGACAGATAGATAGATAGACAGACAGACAGACGATAGATAATTAGACAGACAGACATACACAGATAGATAAAATGACAGACAGATGGATAGATAGGACAGATAGATAGATAGATAGATAGATAGATAGATAGGACAGACAGATATATAGACAGACAGGCAGAAGATAGACAGGCAGTCAGACAGATAGACAGACAGAAGACAGATAGACAAACAGAGGATACACAGATAGACAGACAGACAGACACACACACACACACACACACACACACACACACACAGACAGACAGAC
>NW_015551589.1:0-210 GCF_001515605.1 Sinocyclocheilus anshuiensis | reverse complement strand
GATATATAGATAGATAGATAGATAGATAGATAGATAGGACAGACAGACAGACAGACAGATGGATAGATATAGACAGACAGACAGACAGATAGATATAGACAGACAGACAGACAGATAGATAGATAGATAGATAGGACAGACAGATAGACAGACAGACAGACAAAAAGACAGACAGACAGATAGATAGATAGATGGATAGATAGACAGATA
>NW_015551588.1:0-517 GCF_001515605.1 Sinocyclocheilus anshuiensis | reverse complement strand
GGGCTCACACATTACTCACACGTTGAGGATCACAGTACGAGGATCATCTGAACTCACACTGAGCTCACACCTTACTCACGAGGATAGTTTGAGTTCACAATGAACTCCCCTATTACTCACACGGTGAGGGTCACAGTATGAGGATCGTGTGAACTCACAATGATTTCATATACTACTCACACGGTGAGGGTCACAGTATGAGGATCGTGTGAACTCACAATGAGCTCACATACTACTCACACGGTGAGGATCACAGTATGAGGATCGTTTGAACTCACAATGAGCTCACATACTACTCACATGGTGAGGATCACAGTACGAGGATCGTTTGAACTCACAATGGGCTCACACATTACTCACACGGTGAGGATCACAGTACGAGGATCGTTTGAACTCACAATGGGCTCACACATTACTCACACGTTGAGGATCACAGTACGAGGATTGTCTGATCTCACAATTGGCTCACACATTACTCACACGTTGAGGATTACTGTACGAGGATCGTCTGAAATCA
>NW_015551587.1:0-525 GCF_001515605.1 Sinocyclocheilus anshuiensis | reverse complement strand
TTTGTGTGTGTGCGCGCGTGTGTGTGTGTGTGTGTGTGTCAGGCGTATGTGAGCCGCAGGAGGAGCCGCAGGTCAAGCGTCTGAAGGAAGTCGAGTCGTTCGTTCTGTCGGAGCAGCAGCGGAATCTGATACAGGACGACGAACCCAACAGGAAGCTGTGGGACGAAGCGCTGAGCTTCCTGTCGGAGGGACCGGTACACACTAAACCTTCAGACAAGTTTCATATGTATTTTATGTTTTGTGTCATATTTGACTCGTCAGGCTTTTGTGGCTCATATAGTCTGATAGAGTGAGAATATGAAGCTCAAATTTATTCAGAGACTCAAACTGAGCAAAAATATGAATTTGCTGCAGATGCTGATATTTATGTAATGAAATTCAGCTGCTTGTGATGTAAATCAGTGAGATCTTTATAACAGTAGAGCAGATACTGACATAAAATGATCTAAATCTCAGTCGTGGCTCTATATCTCCAGTATGTAGTCTGTCTCAGTGAGATGAGATTGAAATGTTCCAAACATATAA
>NW_015551586.1:0-728 GCF_001515605.1 Sinocyclocheilus anshuiensis | reverse complement strand
TGCATTCATGTCCCTCTGTGTGGGAAATTCATCCCATGCAGCTTCGATACTCATTTTGATACTGATATAATTTGTTTGGTATCCAATGCTCCAAGCTCCAATGTATTTTATTCTAATTGACTGATTAAATGTACGAATTTGACTCAAAATATGATGCACACTTTTAGAAAAAAAGGCTTTATAAAGGTAAAAATGCCCATAAAATGTAAAAATCAATTTAAACTTATTGGAACAGATTAATTTCTATCACTGCTGTGAACTGACCAGCACACAGAATATGAAGAATATCAAAAACAAGTTTTACACACACACACTCACACACCAGTACGTATAGGGACATTTAAGAGGGTTTATTCTCCAAATAACTCTAATTGCATGTTGCAGAAATTTTTTTTTTTAAATTGTGTATGGTCTCTTGTTCTTGTTCCAAGTTACCTTCCTGTCCACTGATTTTTGCCTCTCACAAAAGCCACAAAGCCTTCCAAGAAGACAGTAAAGGCTCATGTCATGCTTGAGCTTTAGTTAGGCTGAAACTTGAAAGTTAAGTTGCACGACATAAATGCAATGTTTAGGTATTGTTATTATTTGTATTACTATTATTTTGATTTATGCCTTAGTTTTAGTTTGTACTGTTTACCTTTTTTAAAGTAATGTGAAATAGATATTTGTATTTTTATTTGTATTTTTATTTTTTATTGATATATTTGTATTTGCATTTTGAATGTAAT
>NW_015551585.1:836-2542 GCF_001515605.1 Sinocyclocheilus anshuiensis | reverse complement strand
ATATAAATACAAACACATGCATGTACAGTATATATTTAAGAAAAATATGTTGTGTATATATTAAAATATAGACCTTGTCTCAGACGACCACCGGGACAAGACCACAGGAACCAGATGAGTGCTCTGCACAATGTGACATCGCTGTTTGTGACAATGTGACAAAGTTTTTGTTTACATAATATGTGTGTGTATTTATATATAGATAATAGATAATAAATATTTACAGTACACACATGTATATTATATTTTTGTTATGGACAATGTATTGTTTTCATTTTACTGTCATTGTCACAGAAAGGAAGTCGTGGCCTAATGGTTAGAGAGGCGGACTCGTAACCCAAAGGTTGCGGGTTCGAGTCTCGTACCGGCAGGGATTGTAGGTGGGGGGAGTGAATGTACAGCGCTCTCTCCAACCTTCAATACCACGACTGAGGTGCCCTTGAGCAAGGCACCGAACCCCCAACTGCTCCCCGGGCGCCGCAGCAAAAAATGGCTGTCCACTGCTCCGGGTGTGTGTGTGTGTTCACTGCTGTGTGTGTGCGCTTTGGATGGGATAAATGCAGAGCACTAATTCCGAGTATGGGTCACCATACTTGGCCACATGTCACTTCACTTTTTTTTTTTTTAAAGAAATCATTTGCATGTAGATAAAAAAAAAAACACAAGGGGCCCCGGGTGGGTTTTTTTGTGGGCAAGCCCACAGTGGGTTGCCCACAGAAAATCCTCATAGGGACCCAAATGACCAAACTGCTATGGGCCCCGCATGGGCTAACCCACAGGGGGCCCCGAGTGGGTTTCGTGTGGGCAGGCCTGCTGTGGGCTTGCCCACAGAAACCCACATAGGGCCCACAAAGGGCAAAACTGCTGTGGGCTCCGCATGGGCTAACCCACATGGGGCCCACGTGGGTTTAGTGTGGGTTTGCTCTGCCCACATTGTCCCACAGAAAACCCGCAGTGGGCCCATGTGGGCATTTTGCTGGATTCCTGTGTCAACTGTGCAGCTCGCTTATAGACAGACGTGATGTGTGCTGATTTGAATCCATTTGCGTATTTTGAGAGAGAAAGAGAGAGCGCGCAGTGATTCACTCACGCTGTTTGTGAAATTATGTCTCACACAAGGTTTTCAAATTACTTTAGAAGTTATTTAATGAAGAAACACCTTCAGCATTATAGTTATTTCACCTGCGCCGGACAGAGACTGAGACGGTGCCACTGCATGTCGTGCCAAACCTCTCACGGCGTCATCAGCTTGAGATCGGCCTTTTTAGAGACCACCGATCAGTCATCCCAATGTGATTATCGGCCGATAGTGATCGGTAGCCGATCAATCGGAGCACCTACTTAAATGTTTAATATGAATAAACAGTAGGGCTGTGCGATCGGTGCGTATCTTTTCTGCGCCCATGTTAACGGATCAGAGCGTTCACATTGCACGCGATTGCAGTCTGGCAGTGCGCTCCAGGAGTCTGCAGCAGTCATGCTGCGATCGTTTCCGCACGGAATCTATTTCTGCTGTGCTATGCGCGCTGACAGCGCATTATTCGCGGTAAAAATTAACATGGATTGACACGGAAATGTAGTAATTACACCATAAATGCATATAATTAAAGTCTACTGTTTCACCGTCAACACATGGCTTTTTGGCTAGATTTAAAACAAGGAAAAGTGCACTTTTAGATAAACAAGGCAATAATAGATGGCACTCA
>NW_015551585.1:425-591 GCF_001515605.1 Sinocyclocheilus anshuiensis | reverse complement strand
ACGCGTCCTGTGCGAAAGCAAAATGAGTCCGTGCTGCTTCTGCACCGCATACACATACTGTATACGCATTGCAGACGGAGTGCGTGTGAACTTGGCGCAACAAATCTAGTTCAACATCTGAGGCCAGTGCACAAAGAGCTCTATGACCAATGCATGGCAAAAAAAA
>NW_015551585.1:0-128 GCF_001515605.1 Sinocyclocheilus anshuiensis | reverse complement strand
CCAACTAATTTTCAGGGGAAGTTGCTAAAGGAAGATTGATTTGTTGCTAAAAGTTGCTAAATGAGGTTGCGATGTCATTGCGCAATCACGATGCAAAATTGTGTCACTGCATCAAATCTCAGCAAAAA
>NW_015551584.1:371-560 GCF_001515605.1 Sinocyclocheilus anshuiensis | reverse complement strand
AACCTTAAACCGCATAAACACATTTCATTACACCAAATGCACAAATTCTTTTCTTTGTGTTCTTTGTGAACAAGTTCTTTTTAGCAGCATCATATGACCCCTTTAAATAGCAGTTCAGAATGAGCTTTATTGCCAGGTATGTTTTCACATACGAGGAATTTGTTTTCATGACAGAAGCTTCCGCAGTGC
>NW_015551584.1:0-129 GCF_001515605.1 Sinocyclocheilus anshuiensis | reverse complement strand
ATAAGTGTATGAGTGTATAAATAGTGTTGTGTGTTCCACAGTTATTGTCAAGTGTTCATGAGATAGATGGCCCGAGGGAAGAACCTGTTCCTGTGTCTGGCCGTTCTAGTGCTCAGAGCTCTGTAGCGT
>NW_015551583.1:645-822 GCF_001515605.1 Sinocyclocheilus anshuiensis | reverse complement strand
GCGGTGAGTGATGCGGGCCAAAGAGCAAGGCAGGAGGAGAAGAAGTGAGTAGTAGCTGCTATTCAAATCTGCGTTCGCGCTTTGGCTGGCACGGAGCCAGAGACAGAAGCGTTTGTACAGCGCTGCATTATAACCAATCACACACGAGTCTGTTGAGCTTATGAATGCAATGGGTAA
>NW_015551583.1:0-139 GCF_001515605.1 Sinocyclocheilus anshuiensis | reverse complement strand
CTTTTATTTAGCAAGGATGCTTTAAATTGATCAAAAGTGACGATAAAGACATTTATAATGTTACAAAAAATTCTGTTTCAGATATATGCTATTATTCTGAACTTTCTCTTCATCAAAGAAACCTGAAAAAATTATACTC
>NW_015551582.1:903-1498 GCF_001515605.1 Sinocyclocheilus anshuiensis | reverse complement strand
CAAAGAAATTTCTATGTAGATGATGGTCTAATAAGCGTTCAAACTAAGATGGAAGCCATCCAGCTTATTAAAGAATCAAGAGAATTTTGCTTCACTGGCAGGTTAAGACTCCACAAGTTTGTTTCTAACAGTGAAAGAGTGATGGCAACCATCCCAGAAAAAGAACGTACCACAGTCAAAGATCTGGATATGGCTTTGAGTTTACCTCAGATGGAAAGAGCTCTTGGAGTAGAGTGGTGCATTACATCTGACTCTTTTAAATTCAGAGTTCAAGTAAAACCCAATCCTCTAACAAGAAGGGGTGTGCTTTCTACCGTGGCCTCTGTGTATGACCCCCCTAGGGTTTATGGCACCATTTGTTCTTTTGGGTAAACAAATACTCCAGGAAATGTGCAAAGAGAAGGTTAGTTGGGATGAGGAAGTTCCAGAGAACTTGAGACCTCGGTGGGAGGCCTGGATCAGAAATGTACCCAATCTAGCTGAAATGGAAATCAAGAGAGACTTCTTGCCTTCAAATTTCGGCGAGGCCACAATGTATGAACTCCACCATTTTGCGGATGCAAGTGTCACTGGATATGGTGAATGTACTTACCTG
>NW_015551582.1:0-769 GCF_001515605.1 Sinocyclocheilus anshuiensis | reverse complement strand
TAGAACTCACAGCAGCAGTTGTTGCAGTGCAAACAAGTGACATGCTTCGGAATGAGCTAGAAATTCAAGATCTAAAGGAGTTCTTTTGGATGGATTCTACAGTCGTTCTTGGCTACATAAATAATGATGCCAGACGATTTCATGTGTTCGTAGCCAATCGTATTCAGAGAATCAGATCCAGTACAAAGCCTGAACAATGGGCTTATGTTGCCTCTGAGAACAATCCGGCTGATCATGCCTCTCGAGGTTTGACAGCAGAGCAACTTAAAACCTCAAATTGGTTCACAGGACCAAAGTTTCTTTGGCAAACGGAACTACCCGAAAGAGAATGTAAGTTGGGAGAAATTAAGGAAGATGATCCTGAAATTCGCAGGGCTCTTGTGTGTAATACTGTTGCAAAGGAGAGCAGATCATTATTGGATAACCTACAGAAATTCTCGGACTGGTCAAGAGTTGTAAAGGCAGTTGCTAGACTGAAACGTAAAATTAAAGAATTCAAAGATGTGAAGCAACCAAACAAAGAAAGTACAAGCCTGGAAGAAAGGAAAGAAGCAGAACTTTTTGTCATCAAGCTGGTTCAAAAGGAAGCCTTCTTAGATGAGATAAAGAGTTTGAAGCTAAAGAAAGTAGTTGCCAACACCAAAAAGAGCAGGCTATACAAGTTAAATCCATTCTTAGACAAAGAAGGTATCCTGAGGGTCGGAATACGCCTAAGTCAAGCTACGTTGCACCCATACGTCAAGCATCCAGTAATACTTCCCAAGAATAG
>NW_015551581.1:439-799 GCF_001515605.1 Sinocyclocheilus anshuiensis | reverse complement strand
CATTCAGTTAGAGAGCAAAGGAATGACAACATAACCGGTACATTGATTTTCTATTATTGCTTTTTAAGTTCTTCTCTTGAAACTCTATCGTTTTATTTTTTAGAAAATTCAGGACATTTTCTATTCTTCTTTTTAGCGTTTATTTTAGGCTATAAACCACCGGCGGAGGTGTTTTATCCTGTTGGTGATTAATATAAAATAAACGCTAAAAAGAAGACTATTTTGTGAGTGCGGATCATGGTCTCATAGGATGAAAAATAATGTTTAATAAACACAATACTACGCATCCCGCACCGTGGTTGAATCTGCCGGTGGGGGCGGGGCCACAAATCCACGAGTTTACAAACCCGAGGGAACGGA
>NW_015551581.1:0-383 GCF_001515605.1 Sinocyclocheilus anshuiensis | reverse complement strand
ATCCGAAGGTACGGTTTACAAAATCTGAGCGCACGGATTGGAAATTCGTGAGTACAGTTTATTAATCCGTGGGCACGATTTGTTAAACCGAGGGAACAGTTTAAGAATTCGTGAGTACGGTTTATAAACCGAGGGGACGGATTGCAAAACCGTCGCAACGGATTGTTTTTTTTTTTTTTTCTCCTACAGGTGACTTCCCGGGCTCCGTAGTATCGCGTGTCTTCAATGAGAAGAGGAAGGGGTGATTGTTGCTGATTACTGTATGATGATTGAAATCGCGAAATGGCCTTAAACAATTAGTAAATAAACTGCAGAACGGTATGTTTTCTAATACACGTGCGCATTGCATGTATTCTGACAGCACTGCACGAACTCGCAGCAGA
>NW_015551580.1:0-2602 GCF_001515605.1 Sinocyclocheilus anshuiensis | reverse complement strand
AAAAGCCTTCTCAAAGTCCAAACTGATTATAAAACCATCTTTCTTACATTTACATTTACATTTAGTCATTTAGCAAACGTTTTTATCCAAAGCGACTTACAATTGGGGGGGACTTACAATTCTTCTTTTCAGTAATATATCGTATCGTATCTTTTATGCTCATTGTTGTATCCGCAATGTCTCTTCCTTTAATACTGTATGCTTGGTTTGTTTCGATTATACTGGGCATCACTTCTTTTAATCTGTTAGCTAAAACTTTTGATAAAATCTTCAGATCGGTGTTAAGCATTGTTATAGGCCTATAATTCTTTAACTCCACTTTGTCTACACTCGCCAGATCTTGTAGCATTAGCGTAGTATCATCAGCGTATTGAAATATTTTATTCTCTCCTCCCTCTATACCTATCCCTTTTATTCTCCCCTCCTGTTTTACCGTTAATCCCAGTGGTTCTGCAACTACAGCATATAAAAGTGCCGACAACGGGCAACCCTGTCTAATTGATCTCGTTAATTTTTAAACACTCTGTTAAAAACCCATTACATTTTACTCTCGTTAAAGCACCTTTATATAAAATCTTAACCCATTTAATAAAATTCCCTCCAAAACCAAAACTCTTTAGAACCCCAAATAAAAAATCATGCTCTACCCTGTCAAAAGCCTTCTCAAAGTCCAAACTGATTATAAAACCATCTTTCTTCTTTTCAGTAATATATCGTATCGTATCTTTTATGCTCATTGTTGTATCCGCAATGTCTCTTCCTTTAATACTGTATGCTTGGTTTGTTTCGATTATACTGGGCATCACTTCTTTTAATCTGTTAGCTAAAACTTTTGATAAAATCTTCAGATCGGTGTTAAGCATTGTTATAGGCCTATAATTCTTTAACTCCACTTTGTCTCCTTTCCTTTTATATATCAGCTTCATTAATCCCATTCCCATCCTTTGGTTCATCTCACCTTTCCTAAAAATCTCATCAAATACTTCTTTTAAGATACTGGTTAAAAAATCTTTAAAAACAATGTAAAACTCACTCCCCAAACCATCAATCCCCGGACTTTTTCTTTTGTTTAATCCACTTATTGCTCTTTTTATTTCTTCTTCTCTTACTTCATCATCACACTCTTTTTTATCCACTTCTCCTACCCTTGCTTTTATTTGCTTCAGTAATTCCACTTTTTCTCCTTCTTTTACCCCCTCTGTACAGAATAAGTTCTCATAGTATGATTTTATTTCTTTCAAAATGTCCTCATTTTCTCCTAATATTATCCCATTTTTGCCCCTTATTTCTTTAATCATTTCTGCTTTTCCTCTGCTTTTCTCTAGATCAAAGAAAAACTTTGTACACTTCTCCCCCTCCACTGTATATTTTGCTTTGCTTCTTAATCTTGCAGCTTCATACTTCTCCTCTTCCATTTCCTTCAGCCTACCTTCTATTTCTTTTATTTTCTCTATGCTTTTTTCTGCCTTATCCAGTTCCTTATTTAAGTTTTGTCTTAGCTCTCTTTCCTTATTTTTCTTACATTTATTAATTAACTTGCAATACGTTATTGTAAACCTTTTTACCAGATATTTCACGTTCTCCCACCATATTCGCTTATCCTCTTTATACATTTCATTTCCTTTTTCCTTTTCAATGATCTCCTTTATACTTAAAACATAATCTTCATTCTTCAAAACCTCTGTATTTAAAATCCAGACTCCCGGCCCTCTTTGCACTTTACTCCAGTCTACTTTAAAAAATAAAAACTTGTGATCGCTAAAACTGGTTTCTTCATACTTAATCTTTTCTATCAAATTCTCCACATTTCTCGTACATAAATTAAAGTCAATTCTTGTTTCGCACACAAACTGCCCCACTATTTGCCTCCTTCAAAATTCTTTTTTCTTTTAATTTCCTTCTCTCCACACATCGATTATATTATTTTCTCCCATTAATGCTTTTAATTATTTTCTCCCCGTGTCAGTTTTAAAAACCATGCCTTCTGCCATGTCTTGTCTACTAAAAACTGTGTTAAAATCCCCTATCATTATTATTTCCTTATACTTGTTTACGATATTTCTTAAAACATTAAAAAATTCTTTCTTTTCTTTCTCCTCTGTTGGCGCATGTACATTCACTAAAATCAGTTCGCGTCCTTCATAATTTACTTCCACCACCATACATTTCCCCATCTTATCTTTATACACTACTTTACTTGCATTAAAAACATCTTTTCTCATTAAAAACGCCACTCCTCTTCCAAGCCTTCCATCCCCATTGTTATATAAAATATCCCCTTCCCATTTCTTTTTATATTCCATCATCACACTCTCTTTCCAATTTGTTTCTTGCAAAGCAATAACATCTTCACCTTTGCATTTTTCTTTCACTCTTTCAAATTTTCCCATATCCATCAGTCCCCTTGCATTAAAAGTAACACAACTTAAAACCATTAAAAAAAAGAAAAATAAATACCTAAAAACCATTATTCTCCATCTTCTCCCTCCAGCCCTCTTAACACTTCATATCTGTTTACACTTTTCATTTTCTTTTTCCTTGCATTTTCGAAATTTGATTTTACCTTTAATGTTCTCCTTCTTATTTGTCCTCTCACCCCTCT
>NW_015551579.1:0-988 GCF_001515605.1 Sinocyclocheilus anshuiensis | reverse complement strand
CTGTTCAGTTAAGGATGCTTACTTTCTCTTCACTAAGTAGGCCTATCAGAAATGTTGAAATAATGATCCATGATTCAATGATTTTTTTTCTTTATGCATAAACACCCAGTCATAAATAACATTAAAGTTATCCCATGACCTTATATCTCTTTTTCTTTTAACATTATAAAGGGCTCACATACTGTCCATTTTTTCTAATTGTTTTACATAAATAACTGCACACATTATAACTCTAAACTCAACTGTGTGTTTCAGAAGCTGTCACATCCTACCACCTCATCATCAGCAATGAGAAACATAAAGATGGACATAAAGACATTGTGAAGATATTTCACTTGAACTTGGTCTTCATTAATCTCATATCATGTTCAGTGTCAACTGATATTTATTAATGTTTTCAGCTAATAGCAGTTGTTTGAGCCCTGCAATTTTTCCTACACTTTGCCATCAATAAAAAAATAAATGTACATAACTGACATATGCTTTATTAAATTTGTTTGCTTATTTATTTATGTAAAACCTAAATAGAAGCCACAATATATTATAAAATCAGGTAGATAGATGGATGAAAATGTATATGAATAAACAATATATAAAAATAATATTAATACAAATACTAATAATTAAAAAATATTTACTGATATTAATTGAAAATAAATTGTAACACCAGGTCCTATAAACTTGTCAAAGCGCAGTTCTTTATGGAACCTTATTAAAAAAAGGGTTCTATATAGAACCAAAAAGGGTTCTGCTATTGTTAAAAGTAGAAGTACCCAATTTAGTACTGTTTAAACCATTTTACCGGGAACATTTTGAGGATGTTGTTGAGAAAACAGATTATACAATGTTCGCAATAAAATATTAGCACAACGTTCCACAATAATAGAGGAAGAACATTCTCTTAGCCACATTAGGAAAATGTTGTTGAGAAAACAGATTATAAAATATTCGCAATAAAATATTAGCACAATGTTCCACAATAATAGAG
>NW_015551578.1:1208-1541 GCF_001515605.1 Sinocyclocheilus anshuiensis | reverse complement strand
GCTAGGCAACGGCGTTCTGAATCCACGCTGCCTGAGCTTCACGAGGGTGCCGCCTCGCCTCCCCCGTCTGCGCGTCCTGAAGCGCTTGATCAGCGCCGCAGAAGATCATTATCAGAAGATTATCAGAAGACCATTATAATTTTCTTTGTTTCATTTGCCTTTAATTTCTGATGTGGCTTTTGTTTGTTGTTTTAATAGACTGGTGATACTTCACAAACTATATCGAGGAGTACTTATGGAATTAATATGGTGAAACAATAAACTAAAAAAGTGGCATTTTAGTGAAGGGAGCCGATCGTAGTTGATAGTGATCCATGAATAGGCCCACGGTTC
>NW_015551578.1:628-1116 GCF_001515605.1 Sinocyclocheilus anshuiensis | reverse complement strand
CTGCTTTTAGCCCACCTGGCGAAATCGAGGCAATCTGTGGTCTAATTTTAACGGCTTGGCTATAGCCCTATACCAGTAACCAGACCAGCGATGAGCATGGCCAAAATAGCCTTAAAATTGTTTACATGTAATTTTCGCCCACGCAGCTTCTTATTAATGCAAGTAAATTTTTTACAAAATGTTGTAAATTCAACATCTGTAAAAGCGGTTGGAAATTGAAAAGATCCGGGCAGCAATGGTAAAAAAAACTCTCCAAAACAACATTTCCTCACTAAAGCTCTCATCTTTGACAAAGTACATCATTTATTTTAATTATTATATTGAATTTATGACTGAACAATGGCTTGTTAGATAAAGAGAGGGCATGGGCTATTTGAATAGAATATCTTTGTCATTGTATTGTTTATTTTGATCAGTTTATTTTGAAACTTCCAAATTGACAGTAAAGCTTAAGAATACAAATTATTTAAAATGGCAATATAAAATTA
>NW_015551578.1:0-492 GCF_001515605.1 Sinocyclocheilus anshuiensis | reverse complement strand
ACATAATGTAATAAAACGGTAGGGGGTGAATTTATTATTCCATGTACATTTGAGGTTAATGTGTGTACTGGGCTACTTTTTAGTTACAGCAGCTATCACTGTGTTGTTATGCAGTCAGTTGTGCCAGACAATTTGAGGCAGAGACAGATTGTGGGGGGCACTAATAGGGAAAAACTTAAACTGTTGGAATAAAGAGTTTTAAAGGGTTAGTGATGGAAAACTTGCAGGTCAATGGGCATCAGTGTTTAAGGTTGGTAAACACTTGTACACGGACGCATATAATACTACCCGCCTGACATTGGCATGTGTTATTCAGGTGTCAAAGTTGTGCAGAATTGAAGGAAGAAACCACAAAGACAGTGCCAGAAGGATGCTGGAGAGGTAAAGCCTACAAAACGTGCAACATTAATCAAACATTGTGGTGTCATGCAACGCAAATCAGAAATGTAAAAAAATAATTCCTTTACTGGTCATTTTGAAATGTCAAACTTT
>NW_015551577.1:0-1879 GCF_001515605.1 Sinocyclocheilus anshuiensis | reverse complement strand
GTTTGAAAATGATCACACTTTTATTTTAATTTTACTTAACTTTATGTATTTTATGTACTTTTATAAATATTATACATTTTATAGAAATACATGCAATTTATATATATTATAAATGTATTTATTTTGCCTTTCTTATTTCAGAAAACAACTTTGTGCATCTTAAGAAATAACAGCACTTTGGGCATGCTGTTGTACATCCCATCAGACTGCACAACAGTGCCTACTGTGGCTTCAACACCTGTGAACATTTATTGACTGTCTTCTGCACACTGATGCATACACCTAAAATCATCTTCTCATATTAGGCTTTTGTTTAATTGCATAAAAAATTACATATTTGCATTTGTATCTGTGAAATGTCATAACACAGGTTACATAATCCCTATCACAACTTATTTCTGTATTTTAGTCTTAATAAAACTCTTGTTTAAATTCCATTAGGTTGTATTGCAGTCAATCAATTAATAGCCTACTGTTATTTTAAGGTGTCATTGAGTCTTGAAAGGTGCCTAATAAAATGCATTATTATTATCATTAAATTATTATAGGAGTAAGCTGCAGCAGAGGCTGAGGCAGAATGACACCAAGGAGTTCTGCAGAGGCATGAGGACTATAATTGGTTACAAGCTTTCTGTACAAAAAAAATAAATAAAAATAAAGGAAAGTAAAGGAAACCAACAATTTTTTCCCATCAAAACATGAACATGATTGTTTTCTACAATTCACACTGAAATAATAATAGACTAATAATAATAATAGCAAATAATGTTTGTTATATAATGTGTTTATATTAATACAGTCATAGTCAGGGTCACTGTGAACAGGAATCAATTGAAAGAACGAGCCAACCTATAAAGGAAATATTTTTATGTGTGTTTGAAAATGGGACGTGATGTAAAAGTGCAAAGGTGCACAGATACTTGGGGTGAATTTGCCATTAATTTTCTCCCAAACTATACAGTAAAAATATTTGAAAATGAACAATAATAGTCAGGATCACTGTGAACACGAATCAATTGAAAGAATGAGCAAACCTATAAAGGAAAGATTTTCTGTAAACAGCAATCAATCAAAAGAACGAGCAAACTTGTAAAGGAAAGATTTTTATGAGGGTTTGAAAATGGGACATGATGTAAAAGTGCTTATTCACTTAGATGCTTGGGGTGAATTTGCCTTTAATTTTCTCCAAAACTATACAGTAAAAATATGTGAAAATTAATAGTCATAGTTAGGGTCACTGTGAACAAGAATCAATGAAAGAATGAGCAAACCTCTAAAGAAAATATTTTTATGAGTGTTTGAAAATGGGCAATGGTGCAACTGCTAGAATGCACTTTGTTTTTTGGAGTGAATTTGCCATTAATTTTCTCCAAACCCACACAATAAAAATATTTGACAATTAATGCAGTAATAGTCAGGGTCACTGTGAACAGGAAAGATTTTTATGAGTGTTTGAAAATGGGACATGGTGTAAGAGTGTTTATGCACTCATGCTTGGGGTGAATTTTCCTTTAATTTTCTCCAAAACTATACAGTAAAATTACTTGAAAATGAATACAGTAATAGTCAGGATGACCGTAAACTGGAACCAATTGAAAGAACGAGCAAACCTATAAAAGGAAATATTTTTATGAGTGTTTGAAAATGGGACATGATGTAAAGGTGCTTATGCACTCATGCTTGGGGTGAATTTGCCTTTAATTTTCTCCAAAACTATACAGTAAAAAGACTTGAAAATGAAGACAGTGATAGTCAGGGTCACTCCGAATACATATCAATTGAACGAATGAGCTAACCTATAAAGGACATTTTTTTATGAGTGATTGAATATACAGAAATAATCCACATGCAACAATGGAGTTTGATGTTTGGGGTGATT
>NW_015551576.1:352-491 GCF_001515605.1 Sinocyclocheilus anshuiensis | reverse complement strand
TAAAGTGTCCATCGTATGCATGCTACGGAATTCGGGCGGAAGTATATAAACTAGACGCAGCTATAGACAATTTGAAATCGAGGGGTTATGACGTCATTGGCAGGCGACATAATGACACTAGGGACACGGTCCGTGTCCC
>NW_015551576.1:0-137 GCF_001515605.1 Sinocyclocheilus anshuiensis | reverse complement strand
TTACAAGCTCTTGGTGCATAAAGAAGATCTGTAAAGTTGCAAAGACTAAAGTCTCAAATCCAAAGAGATGTTCGGTAACACTTTACCTGAATGGGTGTGCATAAGACTGACATGACACCTTCATAATCGTGACATGA
>NW_015551575.1:0-609 GCF_001515605.1 Sinocyclocheilus anshuiensis | reverse complement strand
GCATCATATGACCCCTTTAAGATAAAAAGTTGTTCCTGTTCAGTCAGTTAATATATATCATATTCTTGATATTAAGTTGTTTCTGCGAGTCCTTAAAGTTGACTCTTCCTCATCACAGTAAGATGATGCAGCCGCACGGACACAACAATATTCAAACCAATTCCGGTGGCCTGGCAACTTCTCCCGGTGCTCTCAATCCGGGCCATTTGCATGCGCAATAAAGGCTATACTGTCAAAATATTATAACTTTAATTTCTACGATTTAAATTCTCGAAACATTTCTACTTTATTCTCAAAACATTTCTACTTTATTCTCGTAATATTTCGAGTTTATTCTCGAAACATTTCTACTTTATTCTCGAAACACTTCGACTTTATTCTCGAAACACTTCGACTTTATTAATTATTAATCTAAAGGGAATCAGAATCAGAATGAGCTTTATTGCCAGGTATGTTTACACATACGAGGAATTTGTTTTCGTGACAGAAGCTTCCACTATGTAACAGAATGACAGTGACAGAACAAAAAAAACAGATAATAAAAAGTAGAACAAGTAAATAAGAAATAAAAATATATAAATCGACAATTGTATGTGCAGGTATATTACA
>NW_015551574.1:1605-3384 GCF_001515605.1 Sinocyclocheilus anshuiensis | reverse complement strand
TGCTTTGACTACTTGAAATCTTGAAAAAATTAAACTTTACTCATTGGAGTGATGCTACTCCCAACACATCAAGAGCCGGGGCAGACACACTCTTAGGCCCAATCCCATTTCTACCCCTTACACCTACATTTCGCACGTTCATGTGAAGGGATAGGGGTGTCTCGATTCTCTTTTGGTTGGAGGGGTAGGGGTAAGGGAAGGGCCAGATTGCCCTTCAAATTAAAATTTTTCGGGACAACACTTCAAACGAAGGGGTATCAGAATTATCAGCATAAACCGGCTACAGTGGCAACATGGCTGCCCGAGTGAACAAAAAGACACAAATGTAAGCATTTTTGGCATTAATGAAGATTTTAAAGATTTTAGAAATCGCTAAACCTTTTTCTCAAATATGGCAATATCAAAAAATATTTGAGAGAGAGAGAGATGAAAGTTGCGTGATCTGTGAGTCTCTCTTTACAATGAGTGAGTTTACTTCAAAAAGAAGAAAAAGCGATTATATCCTCTCGTTGCTGGAAAATATAATGTAGTAAGTCAGTACTTAAACTGTTATTAATAAAAGTCGTGGGGCAGTGTTGACAAGTATTTAAACTGTTATTAATAAAAGTCGTGGGGCAGCGTTGACAAGTTTCTTTGCTCCTGGATGTGTGAGCTGCGCGATCTCCGATATATGTGAGTGTGTGTGTCAGTAAGCATCGCATTAATATAGAATGGTAATTAAAGGCTCTACTGCGCACCAGCACACCAGTATAGGTGTGTGTATTGTAGGAGCTAGACGACGTATGACGACGTGTGACGGTATAGTAGTGGTGTTCCATTTCTTAGAGTGTCAAGGGGTAGGGGTGAAAATATTTCCCTGTTTCAAGGGACAAGGGGAAGGGGTAGGCGTAGGGGTAGGTGAAGGGGTATAAAATAAAATTGGGACTGGGCCTTCCTGTCATACACACACCCTTGTTACTCCAATTACATACATAGAGGTGAACCAGGGTCAAAACCTTGAGAAATATCTAGAGATAAAGATAAAACATTATGTACATGCCATAACTGTAGTATTAGTAGATTCTGTAATCAATCACATGCCAATACATAAAGGCAGCACACTGTGGTCATAGATAAATAAATAAAAATAAACAAAATAAATATGACGTTTATGAATTGATTTCACAACCACTACTTCTGAAACAGAAAGTATCAAGTGGAAGTAACAAGGGGAAGAAAGGCTTTTATTAGAACCTCAGAACCTGAGCACTGACGTAAAGGAGCACTCATTCTTCCTCTTCATTCGCTTATAGAGGCTATAATACTTTTTTATATGCTGACAGCATTCCGCAAATGTGCATTTATATCATAAAAATCAGTATTTGAATATCTAATAAACATTTAATTCCACAAACAGTGTAAACTTTAGCAAATGTAGTTAAATCTTCTAAACTGTGCATTAAAGTCTGCTTAAAAACATGTATACTGTGTGCAAGATCTGTGCAAATGATCAAAGCGGTGTGAACTGTATGCAGAAAGTAGTCTTTAAAAAAATAATAAATCACTGGACACCCACAAGCAATTTCTACGATTATAAGTTACTGTGGTTTAGTTCCCCACCTCCCTGTATATATTTAACTAATTGAATTCATATAAATGTGTGATTAGTTGACTAATTGCACATTTAGTCGACTACTAGTCAACTAGAAAAATCTTTAATCGGGGGCAGCCCTAATAAACACAGCCACTATGTTAAGACTGTGCCTTAAGAACTACAGTGGGGAAAATATTTATTTGATT
>NW_015551574.1:0-418 GCF_001515605.1 Sinocyclocheilus anshuiensis | reverse complement strand
GCAGTGAGAAACAGAATAACAACAAAAAAATCCAGAAAACCGCATTTCAGAAAAGTTATAAATTGATTTGCATTTTGATGAGTGAAATAAGTATTTGACCCCTTTGCAAAACATGACTTAGTGCTTGGTGCCAAAACCCTTGTTGGCAATCACAGAGGTCAGACGTTTCTTGTAGTTGGCTACCAGGTTTGCACACATCTCAGGAGGGATTTTGTCCCACTCCTCTTTGCAGATCCTCTCCAAGTCATTAAGGATTCGAGGCTGACGTTTGGCAACTCGAACCTTCAGCTCCCTCCAGTTTTTCTATGGGATTAAGGTCTGGAGACTGGCTAGGCCACTCCATGATCTTAATGTGCTTCTTCTTGACTCCTTGGTTGCCTTGGCGGTATGTTTTGGGTCATTGTAATCCTTGAAGACT
>NW_015551573.1:0-1661 GCF_001515605.1 Sinocyclocheilus anshuiensis | reverse complement strand
GGGCATGGGCTCAAAATGGGCATCTTATCTGGGGCCCACTTGGGTTACCCAGCTAGGACCCTTAGGAGGATGGGTGAACCCAGGTGGTCTCCCCATGTGGTTCCTAGTTGGGTAATTAATGGGAAATGTGTGCATGGGCTCAAAATGGGCTACACAAGGGATCCTATTTGTTTGATCAAATATTCATCTGCAAACATAATTAATCCCATATAGGGTGATTACATGGATATATAGTGCACATATGTGTCTTTTAAATTATGTTTTGTTGTTATTTTGACACTTGGATTACTAAATGTAATCAAAATCTAAAAATTCCAACACTCATGCATTTGTAGCCAATTTTCCACTGACATTTAGCAAAAAATAAGAAAAAAAATGCAGCCACTTTAATTGTGCTGACAACTTTCTCGCGAGATCCCATCCCCCATCACCTCAGGCTTGTTCGAGATGCTTCGGCACTTCGCAGAACGATCGGCGTATGACATCAAACTACCACGAGATACAGCCCTTCTTTGATCTGCATGCAGGACAGATCCCGCGAGATTTCATTCAGCGATTCCCATCCCCCACACGACATGCCCTGAATTTTACGGAAAATAACTGCAATTTTTTCAGGTTTTCTTTTATTTTGAATTGCAGTCAAAACTCTGTAAAATGATCTCTGAATTAACAACTTGGCTGTTATTTGAAGTATTTTGACATTAATGACAAATTACTAAACCGCATAAACATTTCATTACACCAAATACACAAAATAATGTTCTTTTTAGCAGCATAATATGACCCCTTTAAATTACAAACAAATGTATGTAAAATTACAAAAATAATCTGTAATTAATACATTAACAAAACCATTAGATTATAAAACGGTCAAGTGACTGGCAGCAACAGCTGCTAAAGAAAAAACATAAAATTAAAGTAAAATCTCCTTATTTAAATAAGCTGACAAACACTGTTATTTTACAGGTATTTCCTGAATTTTTATAATCAAACACCTTCACTGAAAAACAAGACAAAAAAAAAGATGGTCAAATGACTGGCAGCACAGGGTGCCAAACAAAAACCTTAAAATTTAAGTACAATCTCCTTATTTAAACAAGCTGACAACACTGTTAATTTACACTAACCCTGAGCCTACCCCTAAACCTAACCTTAAACCCCGTAGTTACCTTATATTACCCAGTACGTTCATAGGTAAGTGCACATACTGATACAAATATTTTCATCTGAAGAAGAGAAAAGAAGTAAGGAATAATTGACGACAGGCCGTTGAATTATTAGGAAATAATGCACACCTGAGGAGGTGATGTGAACATGATGCAAAGTGGAGTGATTTTGTGGCAAACCCATGGAAATAATTAGTCATTTTTATCTTATCGTTCACTATATTTATTTCCCTGCTCAGTGTTGCTGTGGGTTTTGGTTCTTTTGCTGTTTTAGGCTGTAAGGACCTTTCAAATAACTGAAATCATTTGGCGAAGTGATATGGACATGTAATGCAGTCAAGAGCTGCCTGGAACTACGTTCGCGATGAGTTTTCCTGAAACTAATTGCACACCTTAGAACATTTGTCAGCCAATCAGATTAAAGCATTCAACGGCCCCGTAGTAAGATGATTAAAGGGTTAGTTCACCCAAAAATGACAATTAGGCTGCGTTTTA
>NW_015551572.1:1510-1823 GCF_001515605.1 Sinocyclocheilus anshuiensis | reverse complement strand
CTTACAGTCGCTGATTCAGAAGCGCCAGATTGTCATAGCAAAGGCTTTTTTTTTTTTAGATAGCCTTTAGATAGTGCACAGCCAGCCTTGTACTCTTCTAGGTTAAAAAAACTGTCATCCATAAAATGCGTTGCACAAATTCGAACATCTGGGTTGTGCTGTTCTGTTGTAAATAAATCTTAACCAATGATTCCTAATTGCATCTACTTCCGGAATGCCAAATAAAGTGCTTTTGCTTTCGCACTGAATCACACAGCGTCTCCCTGACATGGCTGCATCAACACTACTGCTGTTCCTGAAACCACGCCTTCTT
>NW_015551572.1:0-1393 GCF_001515605.1 Sinocyclocheilus anshuiensis | reverse complement strand
AGCAGGTGAAAATTTAACTGAAAATGGCCCGAGTGTACGGAGAGGGATTGTGTATGAGGTAGATGTAAATAGCCTATCAGCAAACGTCAAATTGGTAAGTTTTCACTAGACTTTAGTGGAGTCAGCAGTTCGCTTGACAGTAGAAAAGGATCTAATCCTAAAGTATCAATATTTTTTTTAAATACCATTGTTTTCCATTGTTGGTGAAGTGTTATTTTGGTTTCCGATTACCAAGGAGAGGCTACGCAAGGTCCTAAAAAGGCGGCCGCAACAAAAAAGTCACGTGACTGAAACCCATGAATATCATCGTGAATATCAAATTAATACTATTACAGCATCACGCTCCTTCTTTTTTAATGTGATTTTCTCCAAGGAGGGGGTGGAACATTTGGCAAATTAAGCTGCAGCACTTATAATATTGCACTGGTTGGCTATTAACTGCTAGCAGACAGAGTGTCATTCAATGCATTGGAGAATACGGCGAACATAAATAAAGAAACGATGTTGCTTGTCAGATGTCCCTAACAAGCAACCATATTTTTTTAAACAAGCCCAAAAAACTGCAACCCGGGATTTTTTCAAGCAACTTTTTAAAAAAAGAAGCCGAAAGTCACGTATAACACGCGGATTTGGCAACTATGGTCCCCACGCATTGATGCATATGGTCCGTCAAGCATTGACGTCATCAAATTGCGATCAGTTCCTGAGATCGGCCAAGTTGGTGAGTATCGATCGACTCATAAAATATGATTATCGGCCGATACCGATCTCCGGCCGATCGATCGGAGCATCCCTACTTAAAATATAAATATTGCTATCGGCCCGATATGAAAAATTATGCTGATAAGAGGATTAACTCACATGTGCTCAGGGGTGTGCTAGCGATTAGATCACGTCAGCACTGTGGTCATTCTTGAAGCAAACTTTTGCCTGAATGATAATTAGATTCACTGTTTTGGATCGCTGCATTTAATTTGAGAATGCACGTACAAGATAATGCGTTCGGTGTGTGAGAGTTAGTGTTGGGTCGTTCTAGAACGATTCGTTCATTTTGAACGAATCTTTAATGTGACTCGGGAGGAACGAGTCGTCTCGGGGAGTGATTCGTTCAGTCGCGCATGCGCAACATCCTATAGGTTCTGTACTGGAATTAGTCAAGTAGTTCACCTGTTTCGAGTCTTCGGGTTTTTCCGAGTCATTCCTGTACAGAAAATTCTAATTCTGTGGACAAGTGACCGATTTCAGCCGCGGCTTCAGCGTCTATTTTAAAGTGTAGGGGGCGGGCGCTTCGGATTCTAGAGAGCATTTGATTGGACAGAAAGTTTGATGCGAAGCTGAACGATGTGATGTCAAAAAAATCGTTGAGCCGCTTTGGCGGAAGTGACGAACTGCA
>NW_015551571.1:579-900 GCF_001515605.1 Sinocyclocheilus anshuiensis | reverse complement strand
ACATTTCTGGATCAGGGCAAAGAGTGAAGCGCGTTGCCGTCAGCGTTTCAGCTTTGTTTCTCTGCTGTCTTATACTTCTTGGGTTTCTGTGGCGTTCACTCAGTACTGATGGACGATGAGCATCAGCTGAACCCAATTAGCGGTCTGCGACAGGGAGGGAGAGGGAGAGAGAGAGAGAGAGACACACATGCAACACGTAACATGCCCAATAGATGATATCACTCC
This sequence comes from Sinocyclocheilus anshuiensis, assembly GCF_001515605.1. Taxonomy (NCBI): domain Eukaryota; kingdom Metazoa; phylum Chordata; class Actinopteri; order Cypriniformes; family Cyprinidae; genus Sinocyclocheilus; species Sinocyclocheilus anshuiensis. The sequence goes on along the minus strand of NW_015551571.1, from coordinate 675 downwards.
CATAATCACACGTTTTACAAATACGTCCACAGGACGTAACACCCCCACCACTAAGAATGTAAATACAGCAAGAGAAAAAAAAAAAAGCCAACCCAC
>NW_015551571.1:0-192 GCF_001515605.1 Sinocyclocheilus anshuiensis | reverse complement strand
ACTGTTTTTTTCTAGGCTTGATTGTGTTTATGGGGTGCAGTCTAACATGTGTTAATGCTTCGTTTGTTAAAAAAACACATTATTTTTCACATAATTTACCTTTATTCCATACCGCTCTGTCCCTTCTCCTCTGAACGCGCTGATCATTTTCCTGCTTTTATGAAGCCCCTCCCTCAGAAATACACGATGGGC
>NW_015551570.1:0-2193 GCF_001515605.1 Sinocyclocheilus anshuiensis | reverse complement strand
GAGACATAACTGACTGCGTTTACCTGAATGATTGTCGAGATGGGTGTTTTGTCATAATTTTATGTGTATATGTCTGTTTAGAGGATTCAGAAGAGGATTCAGTTCGGTGTTCGCGCGCGCGCTTCATGTGAATTGTTTAAAATTGGCTTGCTTGTGTAAATACGAACAAATGATACACTTATACTCTATTATGGTTAAATTTTGCAATTAATCCGCGGATCACATGCGTGCCGAACCGTGGGGCTTGGTCCGTACGGATCACGGATCAACTACGATCCGTTTAACCACTAATGCTGTGTAATTTCATTAAAAAAATCTAATTAATTCTATGAGATTATCAGATACCATTCAACATTGGTGAGGGGACATATTTGGGAATGCTGTACTTCTATTTCTCTCAAAACTGCATGATGAACATCACTGCATGATGAAATGCATGTCATAAAGTTGGTAATTAATAATACAAAAACCAACAAACTGTTTATTATTCCAGATGTTCTTATATTTTAACTATTTTAATCTTTTTTTTTTATGAGTGGATAGTGAAAACAAATCATGTCATGTACAAGTCTGATTTCACTCCCGTCATTCTAATCTCTAATGTGTTTTATGACACCAGCAGAGGCTAACTGAGGGGAGGTCAACTTCAAGCATCTCAAACAACACATTTGCCACCATAAATCAACATGTTTCCCAACATGTTACTTTGAAAACAAGTAAGTCCTCTGGTGCACCTGGGGTGTATTCCAGAAAGCATGGTTAACTTACCGTCAGCTAAACCCTGAACCTTAGGTTGATTAACCCCAAACCTTGCTTACTCGAGGTATGTGGTTCCAAAAACGCGTCCACTCCGAGTATGTTCCTGGTTAAGACTCAAGACATTCTCAACAGACCGACGAATCGACGAGTCGCTATGGAAACGGACGCTAAGAAAAAGCACGCCATGCTGTTTCTTTCTTCTGTTGTTCAATGGTCGTTTACATGCTTAGTGCATATCGCCACCTAATTGATGGTTGTGCAATCATTTTTTTTCTTCCGTTTAATCTTTAATCCTTGAGAATATGAATTATATTGTTTGTTTGATGACAAAACAAAAACTTTTATTTTGGATGCGATTAATTGCGATTAATCATTTGACAGCACTACTTAAAATATTAAGTAATTATAACCTGAATCACTTAACATACATTCTTGTTCTAAATTTTTAGGTCAGAAATGTTATTTTATTCATCAAGGATGCCTTAAATTGCACCAAAGTGACCAGGGGTGTATTCCAGAAAGCACGGTTAACTTACCTTCAGCTAAACCCTGAACTTTAGGTTGATTAACCCCAAACCTTGCTTACTCGAGGTATGTGGTTCCAAAAACGCGTCCACTCCGAGTATGTTCCTGGTTAAGACTCAAGACATTCTCAACAGACCGACGAATCGACGAGTCGCTATGGAAACGGACGCTAAGAAAAAGCACGCCATGCTGTTTCTTTCTTCTGTTGTTCAATGGTCGTTTACATGCTTAGTGCATATCGCCACCTAATTGATGGTTGTGCAATCATTTTTTTTCTTCCGTTTAATCTTTAATCCTTGAGAATATGAATTATATTGTTTGTTTGATGACAATTATATTATAAGTCATATCCGTTATGTATTTTTTTTATTATAGAAATACATGATAGAAAACGCCGAGCCATGTGTGAGATGATAATATAAAATGTAATAAATATATATGAAGAGTTCATTTGCAAAAACAGACAATTCTCAGAAATCATGTTTTTTTCATTGTGCATTCCAGTTAATCTCAATCAAACTGCAGTTGGGTTATTTTGACTAGGTTAAAAAATAACTACAAAAAAAAAACCCGCTACCTTACACAATAAAAACCTGATACCATAATAAAGTTTTTGCAAATAAACTCTTCATATAATATAATAAATTAAACATATTATAGAAAATGCCGATCCATGTGTGAGATAATATAAAATGTAATAAATAAATATATAATAAATTAAATATTACCTTGTCATAGTGTTTTATAATTTATACAAATAACTGTTATATATGCCAATAAAATAAATATAATAACCATATTAGAATAATATTACCTTATTTATTACTTATATAAGCGCTTTATAATTAACATATCATACAACTAATATATATATATATATATATATATATATAGTATATTTGATAATTA
>NW_015551569.1:366-1232 GCF_001515605.1 Sinocyclocheilus anshuiensis | reverse complement strand
CGGTGGGTTGGGACTGCTCCGCCCAGCAGCCCCTGCTAACCGCCTTAACCTCCTCAAAGGAAGAGAGGTTAACGCGTGCTCTCACTCGAGAAATTTATATCCCAAGAGCCCCTGTATATCTAACTTCTCATAGTCAGACAAATAATTCATTTTATTCCTCAGAATCAAATGCAATCAAACAACGATTCGTTTTAAAAATCGAAAATGATATATCTAACTTCTCGTAGTCCGATAAATACTTAATTGAATTCCTCAGAATTAAATGCAGCCAAACAACCAGACGAGTAACACGGTCTGGTGTGATAAGATTAATTTCAAAATCGAAAATGATATATCTAACTTCTCATGGTCGGATAAATACTTAATTTAATTCTTCAGAATTAAATGCAGCCAAACAACCAAACGAGTAAACAGGGGCGGTTTCTCCATTAGGGCGATTGGGCGACGCACCACCAAAGCGCGAAAGGGAGGGGTTTTTTTTCTTTCACATTCAACCACAGTGTTATGCTAGCTTTCACTATTTTAGACTGTTTGTTCTGCCTCTAAATAGTCCAATCAGCGTCGAGTCACATTTTGTGTAGTACCGCCCCTTTTTGGGCGATTTCTGTCAGACTGAGAATCGCCCCGAGTGCTCTCATAGACTTCCATGCAAAGATAATTTTTTTCGAACTGCAGGCACTGCAATGCAATCTCTATGAGTTCCGGGAGGGCTAGCACTAACGTGCTTTCGTCATCATGCGTAACCTTAACTTGTGCAAGGATTGGTGGGAACAGTGACATCCAATAATATTTAAAAACTATTTTTAATTTTAACAACAAGAAAAAAATGAAAAACTACTTTAATATCTTTATCAAATGTGAAAAAA
>NW_015551569.1:0-277 GCF_001515605.1 Sinocyclocheilus anshuiensis | reverse complement strand
CTGGTACCGCGAGGAACGCTAGTGAAGGCTCCCTCCTCAAAGAGAGCCCTCTGAGAGCGAAGCAAGGCAGTAACAACTGTGCTTCGCTCCCAAGCAAACCACGCAGAGGCTGTGTGTATCCCCACTCGTGATATAACGTTTTCTTTGGGCAGGGAGGAACACACAACCTACAACGTGGCTTGCTCTCGCCCTTGAAATGCTTTGTCTTCGCATGAGCTTAGACATAGCTGGAGCTTATATACTTTCACAATTGACAGACAACAATAAATATGACTGA
>NW_015551568.1:0-587 GCF_001515605.1 Sinocyclocheilus anshuiensis | reverse complement strand
AACAGACCAAAACGATTTGTTTGCAGTGACACCTGTTGGTCAAAAATGATACGCCAATAAATCATATTACTAATGGTTGTATTTATGATGTTTCAGCCATTTCAATTACATTCATCCTAAAATTGCTTTTATTACTCATTGTTGTATTTGGTCTGATGCTCCATGCCATGCTTAGCTCCTCAATTTGCCTCTGGAGTGTTTGGCCCCGCAATTGCTGCTTGTAGCTATATTTTTTAACTTGAAATGTGCAAGGTTTCCGGTGTCACCAGTATCCAATCGTAGGCACACTGCTTTGTAGACCAAATAGTTTTATCATTCACTGCACCTTGTTAGTTTGCTAGTTATTTACTCATGGTGGCAAATTAATCGTAACAGTCTCAACATTAACCACAGCAAGTTTGGAGTCTCTAACTCCAACTCTCTAGCGCCACCACTTGTCCAAAGTTGCAATTTCTTTATGCTAATAACTTTTGAACCGTAAGGCACAAATGGGAAATTCTTTTTTCCTGTGAATCCTTGGCTCGTGCCGAGTCGAATGAATGCCAAAATTAAAAAATCGCAAGGCTTAGTTTTTTCGCTATTTTTAA
>NW_015551567.1:0-533 GCF_001515605.1 Sinocyclocheilus anshuiensis | reverse complement strand
TGTGTTCAACACACCACCGTTTCCGTTTAAAAAACGTTTTGCACCATTTTTATCGGAGCTGAACGCAGCCCTGAGAAAAAAAAGAGCATGAATAGAAGACTGGTTTCGCGATGATGTCATCATTAACTGTTTAACCATTTGGAAATGAACTCGTTCCTTTCCTTGACCTGCTAAGCTGCTGTTGACAGAAACTTCTGTGAAAGATAATGTGTGAGGTGGGGCTGTAATGGTATGGGATGATATCAGAATTCTTAAAATAATGCAGGCTCAAGCCGGCAGGCACACAGTTATACACACTGAAAAAAATGATACTACATTTTTTAAGGTAAGTGGTTGCAAACAATTGATTTTAGCTACATTTAAAAAAAAAAAAAAATTGTTGGAAGTTAGTCAACTAAATTTGTTTATTTAAATGTAGCTAAAATAAATTGATTGCAACCACTTTCCTTAAAAAAAAATGTAGTAAATTAAATTAATATTTCCCCCCCGTGAAATATAGTAAATATTAGTAAATATATATAAATATAAAAATA
>NW_015551566.1:0-518 GCF_001515605.1 Sinocyclocheilus anshuiensis | reverse complement strand
TTTGTCATTATGATTGTTCATTGTTAAAGATACTAGCATCTTTCCGAGCTTGTATGCAATTATAAGTTCTGCAGTAATAATAATAAAAGAACGAGCTTGTATGTAATTATAAGTTCTGCAGTATTAATAAAAAAAGAACATAAGATGGACAGGTGCACTAACACCTCATAGTATCAGTAACTCCACAACTCTACCTAGTACAGTTTTCCTCAGTGTTTGCAGTATTTGTAATATCTGCACAAAGGAGACGTCGATCAGCTGCTAGAAGATCTCGCCTTTGGAAAAGACTATTAATTTTACACTCGAAAAATGTAAGTATTACTACTTAGAAGTTAAGATTAACCCAGAATGCATTGCTAGCCCACCCCAACACTTATGAACAATAATAATGATAAATGCTGACCAATAATTAGCAAAATGTCATTTGTTTTGTCATATGCCATAGCTATGCATGGCTACACACTAGACAAACGCAGCCAACGTGAATACATCTAAATTTTCAGTCAAGTAATGAATTA
>NW_015551565.1:0-1414 GCF_001515605.1 Sinocyclocheilus anshuiensis | reverse complement strand
TCCTCTGCATTCTCATACTTCTCCCTGAGGCCTGACAGCTCTGCCTGGATCTCCTCATACTGAAAGCAAAAAACAGAAAGAGAGAGTAGGAATCTTTCAGATGGAGCAATGAGCCTAGTCAATAACACACACACACACACACACACACACCGTGTGTGCGTGTCCAGGGGCCAGGTCTTTTTTTTTTTAGGAGCAGAGCTCTTTTGTGACATGCCTGCTAATGAGTCTCAGCTCTACTTTCTTTCTCTCAACTACGATGGGAATAACCTCTTTCTGCAGTTCTTTGATCCTACTATTGCTTTGCTCCAGCTGGCTGGTGGCTCTCTGGTGTTCCTCCTGCAGGACACTCAGCCGTTTCTCCAGGTCTGCCTGCGTTTTCTCCAAAGTCTTGACCGTGTTGCTCAGGCTTGTGTTCTGTTTCTTGGAGCTGTGGGCAGGATGCAGGTTCAGATTCCAGAGAGATTACATCACAAGTCTGCAAAAAGAGCTTTTCTCCTATTTAAAGGTGAAGTGTAGGGCTGGGTATTGATACATATTTCACCAATATATTTTGATTTCGTTCTTGATTTGGTTCAATTTGATATCAAAGGGAAAAAAAAAAGACTTCTCTCAACTAAAGCTGTAAACTATACAGGGATTTCTGTCAGTTTACTATAATATCAATCTATGACCTATCACACCACATTAAAGAGCATCAAAACAACATTTAATTCTTGTGGTACAGTTGACAAAGATTAAGAGCTAAACTTTGTTTCATATTAAAAGTAACAAAGTACAAAGCTTATTGAGAATATTGGATGGGAGGCAGCTTAAACTAAAAGATTGATTGGTTCATCAAAATGAGAATAGATTAAAGGGATGGTTCACCCCTAAATGAAAATTATTTAATTAATTACTCACCTTCATGTCGTTCCAAACCCTAAGGCCTTTGTTCATCTTCAGAACAAAAATGAAGATATTTTTAATGAAATCTGAGAGCTCTCAGACCCTGCATAGAGTATCTTCATTTTTGTTCTGAAGATGAACAAAGGCCTTAGGGTTTGGAACGACATGAAGGTGAGTAATTAATTAAATAATTTTCATTTAGGGGTGAACCATCCCTTTAATCTATTCTCATTTTGATGAACCAATCAATCTTTTAGTTTAAGCTGCCTCCCATCCAATATTCTCAATAAGCTTTGTACGATTATTAACCGTTAACTGACAAGATTATTTTAAATTAGAATTGAATTAAATTAGAAAGGATAAGTGTCGGTGACCCATTAAAAATACTAAAAAAATTTTCCCGGGGATTAATTTTACATGCGCAAAAAGCAGCAAACAACAGAACATGAGGATTCAAATGGTCATGTCATATCACATCACGCACCTGCGAGCAGAGAAAAACATCATAAAGCTAGGCTATATATATATA
>NW_015551564.1:560-1283 GCF_001515605.1 Sinocyclocheilus anshuiensis | reverse complement strand
ACTAGTGAAGCCACCGTGCCGCCATATTGCTATTCCCTGGATTCTGTTGAATTAAGAGTAAACTGTATGATTTTAATGAGAAAACATCACCTAACAAGTCAGCGTTTTTATGTCTGAAGCAGGGGTGGGCGATATAGCCTTAAAATTATATCACGATATTTCAAGAATATTTGTGATAATGATATTTATGACGATATAGAACAAAAATATGGAACAATGTTTTTATTGGTGATTGCAGCTGGCTGGCAGCAGCATGTATTAGTGCAACACAATGAAGGCCATTTTCCATCCTTTTTTCAAAGAGCTACTGTCATTGATGACAGACTACGTAATCCGAAGTGTAAATCTATTGTTATAAGCTGTCAGAAGCAGCATTATAGTGCAATAGTAGTGACCAGTGCTGGGCAAGTTACTTTAAACAATTAATTAGTTGTAGTTACTAGTTACCTCTCACAAATAGTAACTGAGTTACATCATTATACAAGTAACCAATTACCAGGGAAATTAACTATTGCGTTACTTTAAAAAAAAAAAAGTTCAAATATGTCAAATAACTTGGATGCCTCCGATATTAAATGTTAAATAAATGAAATGGACACTACATGGAATAAATTATTATTTTTAAACATTGTACACTAATACAAAACAACAATTTAAAAATACTTATTTAACACGGAACATTTTTTAACATTTTAGAAGACATTATACCAACAAAGCACAATT
>NW_015551564.1:0-508 GCF_001515605.1 Sinocyclocheilus anshuiensis | reverse complement strand
GAAGCTAGTAAAAAAATATTTTTGGTAATTTTTGAGACCCCCTTCTTGAATCAGGCATGTATTTCTTTTACTGTACAAATAAATACAGCCTTGCTGAGCAGAAGAGACTTCTTTTTAAAATATTTCAGATCCCACAGATACAAATCTATTACAGATTTGAACACTATGTGTGAATGTTATAATAAATGTATTAATATAGCTGTTGTAATTATTATTATCATTATTATTGTTTTACTTTTTTATTTTATTTACAGGACAACAGTAAAATTACAATACTAACATTTATGAATGTTGATGGAACTTTTCTTTTGGCGGAAACCCTCAGGAAGTCCTCAGTGCTTCTTTTTGTTGACAGCAGCAGATTTATAAATTATTCTCATTACTAATTTGGGAAGATGCTCATATCACATTGTCACACGCCTTGTAAAAAATCATAAAAACGTTACTGAGCAGCTGATGAGTAACAGTTTCAGCACAGATTTCTCTCGCGGTTTGGGCTCTGGCTAAC
>NW_015551563.1:0-2583 GCF_001515605.1 Sinocyclocheilus anshuiensis | reverse complement strand
AATTTCTTGGTAAACGGGTGCAGTGACGTTGGTTTTAAAAAAACAGAATGGACTAACACCAGCAGATGACATTGCACCCCAAATCATCACAGACTGTGGAAACTTAACACTGGACTTCAAGCAACTTGGGCTATGAGCTTCTCCACCCTTCCTCCAGACTCTAGGACCTTGGTTTCCAAATGAAATACAAAACTTGCTCTCATCTGAAAAGAGGACTTTGGACCACTGGGCAACAGTCCAGTTCTTCTTCTCCTTAGCCCAGGTAAGATGCCTCTGACGTTGTCTGTGGTTCAGGAGTGGCTTAACAAGAGGAATATGACAACTGTAGCCAAATTCTTTGACAGGTCTGTGTGTGGTGGCTCTTGATGCCTTGACCCCAGCCTCATTCCATTCCTTGTGAAGTTCACTCAAATTCTTTAATCGATTTTGCTTGACAATCCTCATAAGGCTGTGGTTCTCTCGGTTGGTTGTGCATCTTTTTCTTCCACACTTTTTCCTTCCACTCAACTTTCTGTTAACATGCTTGGATACAGCACTCTGTGAACAGCCACACTGTAAAAAAAAGTTTTTTTTTTTTACAGTTTTTGCCAATAAATTTTACAGTGTTTTCCCTGTTTTTTTTAATTACAGAAGCCATGTATTAAAATTGCAACAATAAACTGTTTATTGAAATGTGTAACATGATTTAACAAAGAAAATCTGTATAAACGGAATACACTAAATATGTTTTTTTTTTACAGATTTTAAATGTCAATTTTAAAAAAGTAACCGTTAAAATAAAGTTTTTTTTTTTATAACCTGCTGGCCTCTTTCAATACATGAATAACAGCTGCGTCAATTTCTGACACCACTTAGCTTGTCACAGATTATCAGAGATCTGTTAAAAACTGAGCTATCAAAGTTGAAAGTTAATTATAATCCTATATCAATCTGTAGGCCTACAGATAGTTGCAATGTGAAGTCAACAGGGAGCCATCAAAATAAAGTGTAACCAATCCATGAGACACGACTACTGCTCCATTGACTAACAACAAGGTTTTCTTTTTTCTTAGTAGCCATCTTTGTCTACCATACTTTTTCAAATGGTTTCTTTAGCTTATCTTTACACTACCATAAGGTAAATGAGACAACACACCACAGAGTATTGGACTTCCTTTAAGGTGCTCAGTGAGGTTATGCATGGTTATAAATGGTAGAAAATAACATGGACAGTTGTTAATAGGCCCTACCTGCTTAAATGCAGTGCTGCTATGTTCTGTTTTATGCAATTCGTTTAAAGGCCAGATTTGGTTTTACTACATTAGGCAATAGTTCCAAAACCCATCAGTAGACAGGATATTCTTTATGCTTTAGTATAGTTGTACATCTGTATCACACCAACATCTGGATACTTAATAAATAATTATAATACCATATTGTATAGTCTCTCTTAGGCCTACAGTGTGCATTACAATTTTGTAAATTAAGTAAAATGAAGTAAATGTAAAATGATCAAAAACGACAACTGCAATTTAATTGCAAAAAAATTAAGCAACAAAACCACTGCAAACAAAATATTACACACTACTTTGTTTAGAACACGATTTGAATAGCAATCATTTTTAAGGCATCAGAAGAACTCTGCAAGTGGCAGTGCACTCAGGAAGAAGCGCGCCGTTTTAACGGAGACGGCGGCATGCAGGTTCACTTGTCTTCTGTGAAGACTAGAGGAAGCAACACGTTTGCGAGGTAACGTCAAAAGTTTGTCTCAAAACTAGTTATCGACGTTCAAACATGCAACTCACAAAGTGTACATTTTAATAGACGACCGAAAACAAGGAAAGTAATGTAGGTCAGACGTTACGTTTGCTAGGTTGCAGCTGAGTTTTAGCTTTAAGTTTTAACGTTACCTAATTGCTGAGATTATCTAATAAAATTGCTGACGTTACGTAATCCTAATTGCTAAGAACTTTATCCTTGTGTTGTATTTTCTGCGGCCGTGTTTGTGTGACACGTGGCTGGTTAACTAAAGATTAGCAGCTATGAAATATGCTGTATTAACTCGTGTTATTGTGCATTAATTGGGCTAAAACAGTCGAAAGTGTTAGTAAAAGATAATTGTTTGGTTTAAAATAAGACACGTTGACTGGTTTACAGCAAAAAATTAAAGTCTAATTGATATATTCATATGTGAGTGAAATAGTCACTCCTATTGTGCTACTAAATGGTCACATAAGGGTAAAAAAAAAAAAACTAGCAAACTTAATTTCATTTCATAAAAGCTTAACTATAAAGCATATAACCAGAGAATTTTACACCAAAATCACAGGGATTTGATTTTTCCGGATTAATCAGGAAATTGTGATTGTCTCATCTTAGTTTGTTGCCCAAGTAAATAATGCATTCAGTGTAACTTCATTTTTACCCAAGCATTTGCAAACTTCTGTCTGTTTTTCCCCCCTCAGTTGTTTGATGCAGGAATTGGAATATTAGCTACCTGAAACTACTGCCTGGAGCAGTAAGGCGTCTTCAGGCTCAAACATTTCTCCATTGCATTGGAGTGAGTATGCAATATGGCAAGTGTTCTAAAAACTTTCACATGTC
>NW_015551562.1:234-572 GCF_001515605.1 Sinocyclocheilus anshuiensis | reverse complement strand
ATAGTTGAGGATTTTGGAGGGGTGGTTGAGAAAGTCAAAATTGTTGCATCAGTAGTTGTTGTGGAGTCAGGTATAGTTGTGGTTACTGCATCAGTTGTTGACATTTGTGCTGTACTTGAGGATTTTGGAGGGGTCGCTGTAGAAGCCAAACTTGTTGCATCAGTAGTTGTTGTGGTGTCAGACAGAGTTGTGGTTGATTCATCAGCTATTTTTGACGTTGGTGCAACAGTGTTTGTGGAATCCAAAGTTGTTGTTGCATCAGTAGTTGTAGTGGTGTCAGACAGAATTGTGGTTGATGCATCAGTTGTTGTTGACGCTGGTGCTATAGTTGGGGATGG
>NW_015551562.1:0-138 GCF_001515605.1 Sinocyclocheilus anshuiensis | reverse complement strand
TTGATGGATCAGTTGTTGTTGACGCTGGTGCTATAGTTGAGGATGTTGGGGTACTGGTTGTGGAAGCCAAAATTTTTGTTACGTAAATAGCTTTTGTGGTGTCAGGCATTGTTGTGGTTGCTGAATCAGTTGTTGACG
>NW_015551561.1:0-524 GCF_001515605.1 Sinocyclocheilus anshuiensis | reverse complement strand
TCAGAAATCATTCTAATATGCTGATTTGCTGCTCAAACATTTCTGGGAGTCACGATCCGATCCCAGAATGATTCTTGATCTACTTTTTTCCTCATTATTTAAGTAGTTTACCGACTTGAGAATCTTAAAATCCTTACATTTACATTTCCTCCTTATTAATTAATTAGATTACCGACTTGCCAATCTTAAAATCCTTACATTTACATATCCTTACATAAGTAATTAAGTACTTTTTAAAATAATTACAAATTGAAAAAATAATTTAAAAAAGTTGTATGTTAAGAATTTTAAACTAATATAACTTCAAAACACACAAGCAAGTAGCAAATAATAAAGAGGAGCATAGAAACATATTACAAACAAACAGAGTGCTTTCAGTATTTAAGATTATCTGAACGTTTTCCCATTCAAGAACTGTGAGTGATTTTTCTTCATCTTTACTGTTGTTTTTTACTATGACGTCATAGACAGCGGGAGATCTGCATTCACGCACGGATCTCTTTTGAAATATAAGAAGTAATGTG
>NW_015551560.1:0-1303 GCF_001515605.1 Sinocyclocheilus anshuiensis | reverse complement strand
AACTTTGTTTGGTTCTTCTAGGTTGTCTTAATTTAAAACATTTACTGTTAATTTTCTAGTACATAATTTGCAATGAAATTAATGCTGTGTGAAGCTGGGGTGCAAACTTTGTCTCCTATGTTGCATTTGCCTTGTGATGCCTTCTGGTTGTGGCAGACTTTCTGACCTTCTCTGCTTGGGTGGTTGCTGTTGCACAGACAGGAATGTGGTTCTTGGAGTTGGAGTTCATTTGACAGTTTGTTAGTGAGCGATGTGTGACTGAGGTTATGTTCTTTGGTACCTCGGAGTTTTATCAACGGTTGGTCGTGAGAGACTTGTTCGTTCTGGGTGGTTGTTGAACAGGTGCTTGTCATCTCTGATGTGGTGTACCAGGTGATCACCAGCCTTCAGTTCTGTCGCTGGTCACAGCGAGCATTCACCGGCCTTCCGTTCTGTCGCTTGTCACAGCGAGCATGACTCAACTTTGTGGTCATCCATGTTCAGCTTTTCTTGAAGGAACTCTTTCATTTGTCTCATGACTTGTTCCATGTCTTCTGACGGTAAGCTGTCTTGTTCTTGTGCATACTCAGCACTGTGCATGTCTGAGTGGTGCTGAGGTGGGTTTTGTTATCGCTTACCCACACAAGTTGCTCTTGGATGAGTCAGACGATTACTTTTGGATGTCTGGTTAGGTTTCCAGTTGTTCTTATCTTTTGGGTTTCTTGAGAAGCGTGGCTGGTCCCATGGATTTTTCCAGCAGTAGGGCTGATAGCTGTTGTGGACATGGGGGTCACGTTCTCTGTGCTGTTGATGGAGGACTCTGGTGTCGTGATGCCACTGGGTGTCGTCCAGTGCAAGGCTTGAGTCTTTGGTGACAGAGTTCAAGAGTGTGGATGTTTTGTTACCTTTCTTTGAGGCCATCTTCTGCTTGTTCTAGGCCTTCTGTGTTAGGTCACGTAACTGTTGGGTGGTCATGGAGCGCGGACAGGCCATGACGCCTAGATGGTGGCTGACTCCAGGGTGCAGATTTCTTAGAAAGAGGCTTTTGAAGTTCACATCCTCTTCAAGGTCAGGTTCGTTGTGTGCACCAAAGTAGGCTTGTCGGAGTCGGTTGTAGTAAGCTTGTGGAACCTCTTGTCGACCTTGTTTGATCTCCAAGGCAGTTAACAGTCCATGTTCAGACTCAGGGTCTGTAAACTCTTTAATCAGGACCTCACGAAAGCTTGACTTTGTTTGACTGGGCTGTCGATCTAGGAAGTTTCCTACCTCAGGACTTGATGTGGCTCTTAGGAGGTATAACCTGTCTCTGTCAGTCAAATGAGGT
>NW_015551559.1:457-810 GCF_001515605.1 Sinocyclocheilus anshuiensis | reverse complement strand
ATCCCAGGTGTGTCTCGTCATCCCATCATCATGTCATTTGTATATAAAGTGTTCCATCTTATCAGTTTGGGGTCCGGTATTGTGAATGTCTGTATGTGTCTACCACTCCTGCTACGTGTGTTTTCCTGGTTCCCTAGATGTCATTAAAATCTCCTTATTGATGTACTCCTCGTCTCCTCGTTCCGCGCTCACTCACAGTAGCAACATGACAATTAGACTTTTTCAATAAATATATTGTACTAATTTTGACAATTAGGCACTTTAGAAATTGTGTTTTAATACCCTACCAGTCAAAAGGTTTTGATCAGTAAGATTTTTTATGTTTTTTAAAGAAGTCTCTTCTGCTCACCAAG
>NW_015551559.1:0-204 GCF_001515605.1 Sinocyclocheilus anshuiensis | reverse complement strand
AAAATAAAAAAAAAAAAAAAAAAACTGTACTTAAATGTAAAGTAAAACATGTACAGTACTTGATCAAAAAATTAACACAGGCATCATTTAGCCACCTGGCAAACTTTTTTAAAGTGTTTTAACAGTGTTTCCCAACCTTTCCCAACCTTTTTTTCTTCTGCCAAAATCTCACGATATAAAATACGAACAGCTATGATATTTAAA
>NW_015551558.1:0-1051 GCF_001515605.1 Sinocyclocheilus anshuiensis | reverse complement strand
AAAAAAATAATAATAAAACCTAAACATTGTGCAACTTAACTTTCACGTTTCAGCCTAACTACAGCTCAGGCATGACATAAGCCTTTGGTTTCAGCCTAACTACAGCTCAGGCATGACATAGGCCTTTACTGTCTTCTTAGAAGGCTTTGTGGCTTTTGTAAGAGGCAAAAATTAGTGGGCAGGAAGCTAACGTGGAACAAAAACAAGAGTCCATACACATAACATTTATTAACTTTTCTATTTATTATTTTTCAGCAACATGAATTTAAAGTTATTTGGAGAATAAACCCTCTTAAATGTCTGTCTGCATACTGGTGTGTGCATAATCCTTTAAAGGAGCATGTGGTTGCACACACAGTGCTCTGTATGTAGTTGCAGTAAATGGCAGGGATGCACCGAAATGAAAATTCTGGGCCGAAACCGAGAATTCTGGATGTGCTTGATCGAAAACCGAAACCGAAAATGCTTTGTAATAATTATTTCTTTTATTCAATAATAAAAAAAAAAGTAATTTTGTAAGACTTTTTAATTTAACTAAATTTTAATTATACTGAACTTAAAAAAACACAGAAAATATTAGATAAAAATTGGACAGAAAATATAGCAATACTGAATATCAATATATTTTTTTTATTCAGTATTATCAGAGCATGTGAGCAGAGCATCGGTAGCGTCATTTTACCAGCTTTGCCCAGTACAGCTGTACTAGGCTACACCATGTTACAGCACAGTAGCGCTATTACAAAAATGAACAAGTATACTACATAGAAATTTCCTAAATTGGACAGAAAATATATTAATATTAAATATCAATGTATTATTTTTATTCAGTTCTATGCAACAGAATCAGACATAACTGTTGTTGTTGTTTTTGACTAATTATCCAAATAATGTATAGTCCTGCAACAGGGTTTTTCCTTTCTCAAAATGCGGCGGAGGTGGTACCATCCTGATCATGTGCACACAATGTACCCACCCTTCAAGTGGTTGAAACAAACACTTTTTACATGCAACATATTTTAGGTGTTATAATAATTATAGCTATGATTAA
>NW_015551557.1:0-780 GCF_001515605.1 Sinocyclocheilus anshuiensis | reverse complement strand
CGGCAGAAATTTTGCCCTCAAGTCCCTGCTCTGTCACAAAAGCTCGGTCACAATAAATGCACAAAAATCAAGCATAAAAAGAAGGCATTAAGACCTTTGCTTGAAGTGTTAGTATTTACTACGTTCAGTGTCAACAGCACCTGAATAAAAGTACATTTTACATAACTTGTTTACTTACTCAAAACCTTTGATGGCAGCATTACGCTTTCCAGTGAAGAGGGCTTCATTAGCCACTCTCCACTGAATAAGGAGCTGAGTGTGTTCATCAGTCCCTGTAATGTCAAAGCAGTAACCATTAGTCATTATCAATCCATTAATGCTACATTGACAAGCTGTGGCATATTTATTAACAGTAGCTTAGTATGTAGCTAACAAAATATCAACTAAATATTAGTAAAAGAGGGGAAAAAATGTTTTAAAGTCCGTGGAATTTTCTAATCTCATTAAACTGCTTAACAACGAACGTCTCCGTTAAAAAAGCAGTTAACAAGCTGATGTACAACAGCATTGACACTAGCTCGATCTGTTCTTTAACTTGATGTGCTCAGTAATAATAATGATTAAACATCTTTTTACAGCCGATTCACGAAATCATCTAATCGATTTACAATGTTTAAACTTTCAATAAGTCAGCCGTTCACTTAGATCATGTTAAACAAGTGCAATTTAACCACAATGAACAACGTTTTTCCCTGAGGTACTTACACTTGAAAAGAACCGCGTCGCCGCCTTCCACCATTTTCGAATATGACGCCTCCTCTCCCGTGGCCTCATGGGATA
>NW_015551556.1:0-1002 GCF_001515605.1 Sinocyclocheilus anshuiensis | reverse complement strand
ATTTTTAACTGTCTTAAATTCATTTTAAATCCATTTTTAAATCATCTTCAACGTTTCTAAATTCCTTGTTTTATTTTTGTGATTATTATTTTTTTTTTATGATTACTTTACTTTCTTTTTATGTAAAGCACTTTGAATTACCATTGTGTACGACATGTGCTATATAAATAAACTTGCCTTGCCTTGCCTTGCCTAGTTCATACTGCTGTGTATTATAGTGTTATATTAGCGCATATAACATAATTTTTTTTAATTGATTACGTCACATCACACGAGAAACTTGGGAGGACGGACCTTCGGACAGTAAAAGTGAAATTCAGTATGTACTGGACCTGAGAACAAAACTCCACACTTTGGGGCGGCTCTCTATGGAGAATTTGTTGCAGGCTCAGGACAGATAAAGCCGGTTGTACAACAGGGGAGCCAGATTGCGCGAATTTGCACCGGGAGAGAAAGTACTCGTATTACTCCCAACTTCTAGTTCCAAATTACTCGCCAAGATTTTACTCGACACTGGATTTAACGAAGGGATATTGGCAGATCCCCTTATCACCAATATCCAAAGAAAAGACGGCTTTCACCACGCCGTTTGGATTACACCAATTCGTAACGCTTCCTTTCGGGTTGTTCGGGGCGCCGGCCACCTTTCAGCGGCTCATGGACCGGATCCTCCGGCCGCATGCTGCGTATGCCGCTGCCTATTTGGATGACATTGCATGCAGCGTATGCCGCGGCCTATTTGGATGACATTATCATCTACAGCAACGACTGGCAGCGGCATATGCAGCATCTGCGGGTGGTCCTGAGGTCGCTGAGGGAGGCCGGGCTGACGGCCAACCCGAAAAAGTGTGCGGTTGGGCGTGTGGAGGTAAGGTATCTGGGCTTCCACTTGGGTCACGGACAGGTGCGTCCCCAAATTGATAAGATGGCAGCAGTTGCGACCTGTCTGAGACCCACGACCAAAAAGGAGGTGAGGCAGTTCCTGGGGCTGGCGGGATATTA
>NW_015551555.1:643-951 GCF_001515605.1 Sinocyclocheilus anshuiensis | reverse complement strand
TATGTTATTTATCTTATTTACATGACGGCATGTCATTTCGGTCTCCACGTTATGGTCGCGCTCTCTGCATTGCGCACAGTGTTCTGCCCGATGCGCGTGCGCACACACACACACACACACACACAAGTGAGCCCACTCCCACTATTATTTGTAAATATTAAGCCGATACATATTTAAATATGAATTCTGTGTGTCTCTGTGTTAATGAATGGCGCAGACGCACGGTTTTGTGTAGTACTCATACTGAAATGCTCGTGATGCTTCCGGTGATATTAACGTCTGCCGTCTCACTAATGAGGACATAAAAA
>NW_015551555.1:0-209 GCF_001515605.1 Sinocyclocheilus anshuiensis | reverse complement strand
TTTCCAAAAAATTAAATTTGTTTAATTTTCATTACTTAAAAGATAGATTAAATGAATGTTTTATGCCTTAAAAAAAATTTAAATACACAACACAGAATTTCTGAGCAAAAAAATCATAAAGCTATTGTCAGAATAAATGAAACTTGTTTTATGCTTTCAAATATTTAGACATGCTAAAACAGAATTTGGTTACAATAAAACATAAGGTT
>NW_015551554.1:0-2000 GCF_001515605.1 Sinocyclocheilus anshuiensis | reverse complement strand
CCTGATGCGGTGCATACGTCACAACAGGTGCACCATCAAAATGATACTCGTGAGGTTGATTTACAGATCCTAGAGACACACTCAGTTTTAATCCTAAAATAATAGCCAACTTCCCGTAAAATACCAAAGATGTGTTCGCCGGTGCTTTTAGAAATATCCTATTTTTGATGTGATCATAACCAAGTGTCACTCTCGGTGAAAGATTAGCATTTATTTCTCTAACCAGAAACAATACATCCTCGTAATACCCCGGTTTTAACGTATTACATAATTTAGATATGTTTTGAAGATTTTTTTCTTTAATGTAGATAATCACGCCCTCGCCCTCTTCATAATGTTTCTCATCATAACCCAGTATATTGGGTGCGGTGTTAATAATAAATGGCGCATCGTCCTCATTAAATGTGTACCAGGAAATAGGATAGTAAAATTCGATTAATCCGACTTCCCACTGACCTTTGAGGTTCATGCTTTTCGCTAGTCTTGTTTTGTAATTAGAAATACTATTGTCAGGATATACATCCATTGATGCGTTGCATGGTAGCGTAACGTAAAATCCGCCCTCGCCCATGATGCAGATTTTCACAAATGATATTTATGACAACCGTGCTGCTACTTTAAGGGATTCTGTATGTCCGCGATCTCCCGTTCTGGCAACCATGAGGAAAATTTAGACGGCCATCCCCACCATTTGACAAGACAAAGCACCTCGCGGCCACTCTTTATTCGATCTAAAATCTTTTCTATTTTAAACGACTTATCTTGATTCACAATAATTTTTTGTAATTCTTTTTCATAAAAACAACCGTCGATAACATCCCCATCGTAATCTTGTAACCTGTACACAGGTGGTGTCCGAGGTATACACGCGGCTATAGTGAAAAACTCTTCGGTGTAATTCTGCTCGTAGCCCTTAGAAAATACGTTTCTAACTTTAGATACCCTAACCACATCACCTATTTTATACCTAAAGACAGTTGGGCCTTTATGCAGCTTTCCGTACAAATTATTAAACACATCCGCTTCATTTTCTTTATGAACGTCTAAAGGCCGCATTTTAATGCTTTTGTGATAACTTGCGTTATACCCGTCTATAAGATCTTGTAAGATATCGTAGTAACGCTTTGAATTGATGGCTGTTAAAAATCTAGCCATTCTTGATCGAAGAGTCCGGTTAAATCGCTCAACTACGGATGCTTTTACATCACTTGCTGTAGCGAAATGATGTATGTTATACTTTTTCATCAGTTGTTGGAAATGTTTGTTAAAAAATTCAGTGCCTTTATCAGTCTGTAATTTTTGCGGTACGCGGTTTTCTTTTAGTATAGATGCGAACGCTTTCGTAACCTCCGGCCCCCGTCTTATTCTTCAGCGGATGCGCCCAAGCGTACTTGCTGAAAACGTCTATGCAAGTCAGTAAAAATTTAATATCGTCGTTTTCTTTCGAATAAGCAGTCATGTCAACCAGATCTGCTTGAAACTGTACATATTTCCCGTACACCATTACTCTATTCCGCTTGTATTTAATAGGCGCGGTTCTGTGTAATGTGTAAGCATCCTGAGCGGATAACCAATCCGACACTTCTTTATCCTTCAGAGTTACACCGTATTCCTGTAACACACCCCGTTTTAATCGCTCTTTACCCCCCAAAGACCCGGGGTTCGTAGGGTTGTAGTACACTTTTTTCATTAATTCAGACATCTCACCCCCACTGTTTTTCAGAAAATAATGACAGAGTGATTAGCGTCAAAAGGTTTTTATTTGCAATAGAGGCCACACAAACGTTAAATATGATTGGTTATACAATAACTAATTATATATCATCTAGATATCGAAGGAATTTCACACACATTACAAAATTTTTCTCTATCATGTATTCAACTAACATGTCAACAATTTTACATACATCCAATGGATCGTTTCTTGACAACAACATTACACACACATCGGTTAAATAAGTACAGAGACATAAAATGTTGCCTATTTTAAGACTTTCTTC
>NW_015551553.1:0-520 GCF_001515605.1 Sinocyclocheilus anshuiensis | reverse complement strand
ACCCTTGTATACCCCCTAGCTGCACCACCGTCGAGGGTGGTGAGGAAAGAGGAACCAGCAGGTCGGTTTCCGGCAGTAAAAGGTGGCGTCCATGACCTGGTGAGCTCCTCATGCACCTCTGGGAAGAAAGGCACTGAGGCGGGGTGCTGAGAACCAGCACGAGCCACCCCGAAAAAAACAATAGTGTGTGCTGAGAACCAGCGCGAGCCACCCCGAGAAACAAATCGTCCAACCTCGATGGCCCGGGACGCGGTGGAAGTTTCCACTCGTGCCCTACCCTCTCGGCGGCCCGGGAAAGCATAGCCGACATCTCCGGCTCCGATTCAGGCCTTGCCACCATCCCGGAGGGTGGCAGCACAGCCGAATCTTCCTCTCCAGAGAGCTCTCCCTCCGACATCCGGTCGGCGGGAGGAGCACCGAAGGATACCACTGGTACGCTCTTTGAAGAGGGCCCAGGGCGTTTATTTGGTGGCTTAACTGGTTGCGAAGCGCTAGAGGAGTGATGGTCCCCCGAGGGTTG
>NW_015551552.1:0-597 GCF_001515605.1 Sinocyclocheilus anshuiensis | reverse complement strand
GCTCCTTCATTTTAGCTAATGCCTTTGTTAAATCTTCTTTCATCTTCTTATAGTTCTCCATAATTGCTGCCATTTCTTTTTCAGCCTCTGCACTCTTCAGAAAGTTCAGGTTCAGGTTCCTTTATTTTATACCTGTCTGTAAATTAGGTTTCAGGGAACAAATTCAGGCTGTTTCTCATACATATCATAGACAATACAATAGACAACACTAGAAAAACAACACTAATATATTATAACAAAGCCATTACTTCATCTTATTAATGTTCATATTATTAATCACTTCTGGGACCAAGCTGTTCTTGTACCCTTTTGTTGTACACTGCGGTACTCTAAACCGTCTATTAGACAGATGATGCTGGAATTCATAATACAGGGGATGGACCATTTTACAATTTGGTTAATAGTGTTCTGGCTCTTTAACCCTCTGGGGTCTGAGGGTGTTTTGGCGCCCTGGAGAAGTTTTGACATGCCCTGATATTTGTGCTTTTTTCAGTTGCTTATAAACATTTTAATGGCTTAAGTTTAATAACACTAATCAGCACAAACTGGGCTACAGAAAACAATATATTGATTTAAATTTTCTAAGACACTTTTTTG
>NW_015551551.1:417-1321 GCF_001515605.1 Sinocyclocheilus anshuiensis | reverse complement strand
ACTACTACAAAATATCACCTAAATGAAATCAAATGTATTCCTGTGTTAATTGTGTTTTCAGGTGTTCAGACTGAATGAAACTCTTGTCACAATATAAACACTTGTAAGGTTTTTCTCCAGTGTGAACTCTCTCATGTGTTTTCAGGTGTTCAGACTGAATGAAACTCTTGTCACAATATAAACACTTGTAAGGTTTTTCTCCAGTGTGAACTCTCTCATGTGTTTTCAGGTGTTCAGACTGAATGAAACTCTTGTCACAATATAAACACTTGTAAGGTTTTTCTCCAGTGTGAACTCTCTCATGTGTTTTCAGGTGTTCAGACTGAATGAAACTCTTGTCACAATATAAACACTTGTAAGGTTTTTCTCCAGTGTGAACTCTCTCATGTGTTTTCAGGTGTTCAGACTGAATGAAACTCTTGTCACAATATAAACACTTGTAAGGTTTTTCTCCAGTGTGAACTCTCTCATGTGTTTTCAGGTGTTCAGACTGAATGAAACTCTTGTCACAATATAAACACTTGTAAGGTTTTTCTCCAGTGTGAACTCTCTCATGTGTTTTCAGGTGTTCAGACTGAATGAAACTCTTGTCACAATATAAACACTTGTAAGGTTTTTCTCCAGTGTGAACTCTCTCATGTGTTTTCAGGTGTTCAGACTGAATGAAACTCTTGTCACGATATAAACACTTGTAAGGTTTTTCTCCAGTGTGAATCCTCTCGTGTGTTTTCAGATTTGCTGACACACTGAATCTCTTGTCACAGTGTGAACACTCGTAAGGTTTTTCTCCAGTGTGGATAATCTCATGCCGTTTTAAACAGTTCGCTGTAGTAAAAGTATTTTCACACTCAAAGCACATGTACTCTCTCACAGCAGTATGTATTTTCTGATGTACTTTCAAATA
>NW_015551551.1:0-178 GCF_001515605.1 Sinocyclocheilus anshuiensis | reverse complement strand
ATCACAAGTGAATGGTTTCTCTCCAGTATGAACTCTCATGTGAACATCAAGATCATATTTGCGTGTGAAACTCTTTCCACACTGAGTGCAGGTGAAAGATTTATTGGCTCTTTTCTTTAAATCTTTTTGTTTTGTTTGAGAGCAACTCAAAGGTTTTTCTCTACTTTTGACATGATTT
>NW_015551550.1:0-388 GCF_001515605.1 Sinocyclocheilus anshuiensis | reverse complement strand
TTGTTTTAAATCACTGCTATTGGTCTTCCTTATGTCTGTTTGAGGATTTTACAAATATTTAACCAATGAAAAGCATTCAAAAGAGGTCGTCACTAAACTTTTTAACGCTATGGATCCTCAGACTGTCAGCAAAACCTCTTAACTTCACCCTGCTTCCATTCAGAACAAAGCGCCGCGCAACCTGGAGACAGATCTCGGCTTGTTCGCAATG
The DNA here is from genome assembly GCF_001515605.1 of Sinocyclocheilus anshuiensis. Lineage (NCBI taxonomy): Eukaryota > Metazoa > Chordata > Actinopteri > Cypriniformes > Cyprinidae > Sinocyclocheilus > Sinocyclocheilus anshuiensis. The sequence continues at coordinate 177 of NW_015551550.1, read as the reverse complement.
CAAGGGTAAATAATAAATTATGTTTGAATAAGTACAACGTTTTCTTCACTAAAACACTATGTTTATAAAGGCTAATGTTTTTTTGTGTGTTTGAAGAGCGGAGAATAGCTTTTATACCGTCTAGTTGTAACCAGGCTACTTTTGTAGGCTACGTTTTAAATATCCTGTGCATATAGC
>NW_015551549.1:0-1286 GCF_001515605.1 Sinocyclocheilus anshuiensis | reverse complement strand
TGTCGTTTGAAGCGGCAACATTTGAATTTGTAAAGAGCGCGTCATTAAGCGCGGGCTTTGCTGCTCACAGTGGACTGGTTTAAAAATGACTCCTGTCTGTGTCAGACTTGCACATTTACAGGACATTAACCCATGTAATCCAATGGGGTCAGATAGAGTTCACCTCCAAACACATCACAGCTTAATTTTAAACCACCATAAGCCTGCTCTCTCCCTGGATGGCCTCAACATGACGGTCATCTGACTTCCGCTGAAACACGGCTTCCCTATAATGAGTTTTTTGGTCACTGAATAAAATGGGCCACAGTGATAGTAACCTACATTCAAGGATATTTCTCGGTAAAAAAAAGATAAGGACATATCTTTGGGCTATGACTATGCAAAACATTTTAGCAAAGCATGCTGGATATATCGGTACCATACTGGTTACTGGCCAATATTCGAGATTTTTTTACTTATTATTATTGGTCAACACTGGACCGTTTAATTGTGCGGCCCATTCCTCTACTTTTATATTTACATTACCTTGCTAACACTCACTTATAGCACTAATAATTTAATAACACTGTTTAAATTTGATCTTAAAAGAAATTTCATTATTTTATTTTACATTTAAAACAATTTCAGATTTTAGTGTTTTATTTTGACTTTTAATTTTGTATTTAGACACAGTAGACACGAATTTTAATATCCAGCATTGTGGTTCATTGTGGCTGCGATTTTATTGCTTTCTTACTATCTTTAATTTAATTATATTTTTTATTTAACCAGCAATCTATATATACATATATGTAGAGGGAATTACTTAAAATTCCAGTGTGACACACTTAAGTATTAAAAAAAAACAACAACTAGGGATCAGTGGTAATTTCGTCAACGAAGACGACGACGAAAAATATTCATTAACGAACATTTTTTCTGTGACTAAGACAAGACGTTGACGAGCTAAAACTAATATCTGATGATAAAAACTATGACGAAATTTATGCCTCGTCTTCGTTAACGAGACGAGATGGGACTATAATGTTATTTGAGGACTACCGGACATTCAAAATACATCCTATAGGCTACTGTCTTGTACTTCAAAATGTGTGTCCCTGTCATTGGATTGCAATCGGATAAGGGGCGTTTGCATATCTAGTCTAAGTATGGCAGCTGCAGTGGACTGATAGGCTACCAAAACGCGAACTAGCGATCTGAAACAATGGCCTCAGCACCCAAAGGGATAGGGATAAGGTGATCAGACGTCCCGTTTTTCCCGGGAGTCACAATTCGTTGTCGATTAA
>NW_015551548.1:470-813 GCF_001515605.1 Sinocyclocheilus anshuiensis | reverse complement strand
AAGTGGTTAAACAGGGCTCTACGCTTTCTTTTCTTTTGAAAAAATTTTTTTTTCGATTTCAGGAGTTTCAGGAGCACCTTCTAATCAATAATCAAAAATTCTGATCAAATATTAGCCTTTCCTTTACGAGATGATATTTGACTTAAAATTATTTACAGGGAATTTAGTTTTTACACCTTTGTAATGGCATTTTTCTAACTGTATTAAAAGTATGTAACCTTTTATGTCAAATTCAAAAAATTCTATTTATAAGCTTTTTAAAATTTGTAATTAAAACAACAGAATAAAATCAAGTAGAATAAGAATAAGTTACCAATCAAATGAAATCAGTATTTAAAAAATG
>NW_015551548.1:0-120 GCF_001515605.1 Sinocyclocheilus anshuiensis | reverse complement strand
CTGATTCATTCAGGAATGAAGCAAGTGACTGTCTTTATGAATGGGTAATTGAATCAGATTGGTTTAAAAACGCAAGTTCATTCATAAACGAAACACCAGTGTTTGCTTGGAGATGCGCAG
>NW_015551547.1:0-795 GCF_001515605.1 Sinocyclocheilus anshuiensis | reverse complement strand
GCAAATTCTCAGGGGCCCTGCGCTGGCAGCCCTAAGTGGGCCCGTGCGGGCTTGTTTGCAGGGTAATGTTAATATTTCAATATAAGTGTCACAACCATGATATCAACACCATCTTCCAATTTCTGAGGAAATTATTTGAATCATGCTAAAACACAGAATTTGGTAACAATAAAAAATATAAATAATATGGTGAGAAAAAATAAAACATTTCATAGGGCCCTAAACATGTAATTTTTGTTAAACTTTTAAAAAATTGATGTGAAAATGAAAAAGTTTCATGATTTATATTAATTAGACATGCTTTTTAATTAATAAAATTTAATTTAACTATTAAAAAGGAGTCGAGAAAAATTAAAACAGAAAAAATGGAATCCAGAAAAATTTTAACGGAATTTAGGAACCTATTTAGGCCCTAACTATCACTCAGCCTTGCACCCCCCAGTTTGGGAACCACTGCTTTATTCTTTTAAATGGATACATTAATCGTGTTTATTATATATATTTTTTATTAAAGTGGAAATCAGTTTACTAAATAATGTAAACGTGACTGACTGCTTCACTTCCACTTTAAAGGGATGTTGTTTATTATTTATTTTTTATTTATACTATTTATCATTTTTGTACAATTACTTGCCTGTCAGTTGAGTTTGTGGCAAAACATTTTGCAGTGTTTACATGTTGTTTATTACTGCATAAAATGTATTAAAATAGAGGTTTAATTTCATAAAGTACAAGTTGATTTCAAAATGAACCTACATTTTTTGCATTTTGTGTTTTTCAGTTGAATAAAAGACT
>NW_015551546.1:0-1473 GCF_001515605.1 Sinocyclocheilus anshuiensis | reverse complement strand
CTTCCCCAGGTTGCTATTGACACATATGCCTCTGTAATTGCTTGGTCAAACTTGTCTCCTTGTTTAAAGATGGGTGTAAGTAGGCCTTTATTCCAGGTGTCTGGAAAATATCCTACACTCAAAACAATGTTGAATAATTTGGTTAATGCAGTTTTGAATTTATCATTTGTGTGTTTGATCATTTCGTTTAATATTCCGTCGATGCCACATGCTTTGTTGGGTTTTAGTGCATGTAGTCTGTCTGTTAGCTCATTTACTGTGACTGGGAAATCCAGGGGATTCTGATTGTCTTTAATTTTTTCTTTCAGGATTTCTAATTTGGTTTTTATTTCATTTCGAGCAGGATTTGTTTCAGTTGTTTTGTACAGATTTTCAAAGTGTGTCCTCCATATGTTCTCATTTTGAATGGCCAATTCTTCCTTTTGTGGTCTATAGAGAGTGTTCCAATTGTTCCAAAAGTTATTGGTATTTATTGATTCCTCCATTGTTTGAAATAATTGTTCTGTATGCTCTTCCTTTTTTGCTTTTAGAGTTTGTTTGTACACTTTAAGAGCTTCATGATATTGAAGACGGAGTTCTTGGTTGTCAGGATCTCTGTGTTTTTTATTTGAAAGATTTCGTACTGTCGTTCTAATTCTTTTACACTCATCGTCAAACCACTTTTCATTGGTGTTTTTTGGTTTTCTTTTTGATGATTTTTTTCAAATTGCACATGGATGCTGATTGGTGGAATATATCTGTAATGTCCTTTAGTGCCAGATTTATGCCTGCTTTATTTTGTGGATATGTGTTAATTATAAATTTGTCCAATAGTAATTGATAGTTTGACTTTCTTATTGCACTTTGATAATTTTCTTTGCTGTTTTTTGTCCATTTGTAGGATTGATGCAGCTTTAATAACTGAGAGGGCTGTCTGCATATTTCATAGTTTTGAGTTGGTTTTAGATAGAGCGTAATCTTACAGTGGTCTGACAGAGGTGTTTGAGGACTGACTGTGAATGCTCTGAGATGCACTTGATCAATGTCTGTGATGAAATAATCTACAGTACTGTTACCAAGGAAAGAATTAAAGGTATAACAACCAAAAGAGTCTCCTCGCATGCGACCGTTCACTATGTACAGGCCCAGTGATTGACAGAGCTGTAGTAGGCTTTTCCCACTTTTGTTTGTGAAGCGGTCATAATTTTTTCTGCGGTGATATGAGGGCAGAGAGTGGCAGGTGTTTGTAATATATTTGTCTCCTTGTGTGTTGACAAAGTCGGCTTCATTTCCAGTTCTGGCATTTAAGTCGCCACATATTAAAACATTTCCTTTTGTCTGGAAATGGCAGATCTCGTCGTGCAGGATAGAAAAGGTTTCTTCATTGTAATAGGGAGATTCAGCCGGGGGTAAGTATGTGGCACACAAGAGTTGACAGAGATAGAGTTGTCTCTTTCTCTCTCTCTCTCTCTCTCTCTGTCTCTCTCTCTCTCT
>NW_015551545.1:0-1042 GCF_001515605.1 Sinocyclocheilus anshuiensis | reverse complement strand
GCAAAACCCACACAGCCTCTCTGATGTCTCTCTCTTCTCCTCTCTGATCTCTGTTGGGACGAGAGCGTGTGTAAACCTGTTGAACGAGCGCACACGCTCATAATCTCATAGAAACACTAATTCACATTTGTACACAGCTGCCCACAGGGCAACAACCTTCACTTTGTAAGTAAAAAGAGCAGCTTCTTTCTGCATTTAAGCCACTACAGCTTGCTTTGATACACCTTTTCATGGTTTATAAAGTTGAGTTGAGTAACTAAATGATCAATATTGAAAGAGACCAAATTTAAACATTTAAGAATCTGCCATGTAAACTGATCGACCACAAACATGAATATTGGGAAGTCCATGGCAGTTACAGTAATAAATAAACAAGTTAATAAATTATACATATTACCAATCAAAAGTCAGTTTTCAGTAAGATTGTTATTTTGAAAGAAATAAATACTTTTATTCAGCAAGGATGCATTAAATTAACCAAAAGTGACAGTAAAGGCATTCAGAATGTTACAAAAGTTACAAAAAGCTGTTCTTTTGAACTTTCTATTCATCAAAGATTCCTAAAATCAATGGTTTCCTACAAAAATATTAAGCAACTCAACTGTTTTCAACGTTGATAATGATAATATTTTTTTCTTGAGCATCAAATCAGCATATTAGAATGATTTCTGAAGGATCACAAGACTGGAGTAATGATGCTGAAAATTTCAGCTTTCCCATCACAGGAAGAGATTACATTTTTTAAATATATTAAAATGTAAAAAAAAAAAAAGGTGCTGGGCTATGATTAATCATGATTAATTGCATCCAAAATAAAAGTTTTTGTTTAGGTATATAATATATATGTGTGCACTGTATATATTTATTATGTATATATAAAGACACACACATATAGTATATATTTTGAAAACATGCATATGTATATATACACATGTATATATTTATATTCATATAATTTATATTATATATAAATATATTTAATATAAAAACACATTTGTTCTTAAATATATACATGCATATGTGTGTATTTATATATACATAA
>NW_015551544.1:0-1215 GCF_001515605.1 Sinocyclocheilus anshuiensis | reverse complement strand
CCGCGATAAAAACACACTGGACAATGTTTACAGCAACATACGCGACACATACAGGGCTGCACCCCGCCCCCACTTTGGATACTCAGACCACATCTCTTTGTTCATGTACCCGGCCTACAGACAAAGACTCAAACAAACAAACCCTGTCACCAAACAGGTTAAGCTTTGGACCCTACAAACTGAGGGCATCCTGCAGGACTGTTTTGCTCTGACAGACTGGGATGTGTTTAAAGCTGCAGCCACTTTGGAGGACTCTTCTGTCAGCATACAGGATTATGCTGAGTATGTGACTGGGTACATTAGCACACAGTGCAGGATTATGCTGAGTATGTGACTGGGTACATTAGCACTTGTGTAGATAACATTGTACCCACCATACAAGTCAGGAATTTCCCCAACCAGAAGCCCTGGATAAACAGTCAGGTACGCCACATGCTATGTGCTCGATCTCTTGCATTTACATCAGGCAACGAGACAGAGTACAGAGCTGCTACGTACTGAGAAAAGCCATCCATTACAGCGGCCAAGAGACAGTACAGAGAGAAGCTGGACAGTTTCTACTCTAATGCTGACGCCGGGCGGATGTGGCAAGGCATGCAGCACATCACAAACTACAGGACCACCACGAGCACCACTATCAGCTCCTCAGACAGCCTGCCGGATGACCTCAACACCTTCTTCGCCCGCTTCGAGACCTCCAGCATCGACACAGAGAGGAGGCACACACACACTCTGACCACTCAACCGCCCTCCCCCCCACCCACTGTCTCATCAGCTGCGGTACACAAAGCGCTGAGGAAAACCACACTGACCACTCAACCTCCCGCCCCCCCTCCTACTGTCTCATCAGCTGCGGTACACAAAGCGCTGAGGAAAATCACCCCCCGCAAAGCAGCAGGGCCAGACAACATCCCTGGACGGGCCCTCAGAGCTTGTGCTACGGAGCTGACTGATGTACTCACTTCCATCTTCAACCTCTCCCTCAGTCAGAGCATCGTCCCAACCTGCTTCAAGACCACAACCATCATCCCCCTTCCCAAAAAGAGCCCCCCGACCTGCCTGAACGACTACAGGCCAGTAGCACTCACTCCAATCATCATGAAGTGTTTTGAGAGAGTGGTGCTGACACACATTCAGAGCAGTATGCCGGATATATTGGACCCACTGCACTACGCATATCGGCCCAACAGGTCCACCTCAGACGCCATTGCTGCT
>NW_015551543.1:682-847 GCF_001515605.1 Sinocyclocheilus anshuiensis | reverse complement strand
ATCTACTGTAAATTAGAAAAATGTTGGGCATGACCGAAAGTTTAAGTGGGGTGTAAATATACTCATATAATTTGCATATTGTGATGTCATCAGGGGCGGCCATCTTGAATTTCATAATATTCAGGAAATGGTAGATATTGAATTGATGTTTGAACTTATTTGCGG
>NW_015551543.1:0-365 GCF_001515605.1 Sinocyclocheilus anshuiensis | reverse complement strand
TCCTCATTCCAAATGATCAGGAAAAGAGGAAATCAACAGTAAAACTATTAGTAACTATAGTAAATTATTACTATATTGCTGTGCCATAGTAAAATGCATGTGCCTATTTTTTGATCAGTTGACCAGCTATCTGCTCAATCAGGTATCTAGGTGACACAGTTTATAGTTCTTGAGAGTATGGTACCTCTCATTGCATGGCACAGCGCACAGACCTACCCCACACTGACTGCACCTGTACTTTGTAAGGGTGCAGCACTGGTCAAATCTTTCTCTCCTAGATAACCAACAGGCTCATCAAAGCCTTTGATCCAGTCCTGATTCACTTCTTCATTTCTCAAAAAAACCCAGCCACCATTGTCATCGCT
>NW_015551542.1:0-688 GCF_001515605.1 Sinocyclocheilus anshuiensis | reverse complement strand
TGCCGCGGTGGGAAAGTGACGTAACCGGTGTTGCGGCTTAACACCAGTATAACCGTTAGCACAGTCTATCGCGGCAAGCCTAGTTTAAAGGGTTAGTTCACCCAAAAATGACCTCCGTTCATCTTTGGAACACAAATTAAGATATTTTTGAAGAATTCTGAGAGCTCTCTGACCCTCCCATAGACAGCAAGGGTCGTTACATGATCAAGGTCCAGAAACGTAGCAAGGAGACTGGTAAAATAATCCATGTGACATCAGGGGTTCAACCGTAATTCTAAGAAGCTATGAGAATACTTTTTGTGCGCAAAAGGAAAAAAAAACGACTTTATTCAACAATTCGTCTCCTCCGCGTCACCCTGTAGCGCAATTTTGGAGAGTATCCACTGGACATAAACAGCGTGTGCTGTTCTGTGTCAGCTGCGTCACACGGATACGCTGTTTCTGTTCAGATCAAATCACAACAACGTAGGAAACAGATCCGGCGTGACGCAGCTGACACAGAATATAACTTTTCAGGAAATATCTGTTTTAGGCTTACAATCAGGGTTAGGTGCTTCTACACCCTTGTTAATCTGCTATCATTTCCCACTGATTTTAGGAATAAATTATGGGTAGGGATTGGATCTATATTTTTAGACAATAGTGTTGATCCAGGATCATCAAAAGATGTTGATCCAGGAACATGTCT
>NW_015551541.1:0-724 GCF_001515605.1 Sinocyclocheilus anshuiensis | reverse complement strand
TCTTTTGAAGATATGGAGAAGGTTGTTCATGCTTTTGTGTCATCTTGTTTCGACTATTGTAATGTGTGTTTGAATCATTTGAATCAGCTCTCTCTCTCTCGTTTGCAGCTTGTCCAGAACTCAGCTGCCAGACTTTTAACAAGTACAAAGGGGAGAGAGCATATTACTCCTGTGTTAATCAAACTGCATTGGTTACCTGTACGATACAGAATTCATTTCAAAGCGTTGCTGTATGTTTATAAGGCTGTGCATGGTCTATCACCTGACTATGTTACTGATTTAATTAGTGTCTGTCAATCCAGCAGATCTCTGCGCTCAAATGAACAACTACTCCTAATGGTTCCGCGATCTCGTCTAAAATGTAGAGGAGATCTTGCTTTCTCTGTGGCAGCTCCTAGGCTCTGGAATGCCCTTCCTCTGTCTATTAGATCTTCTCCAACTTTGGGTGTTTTTCAGAGTGCGCTTAAAACTCATTTGTTTTCTCTAGCTTTTGACAATGCTTTTTAGCTGTATATATTATTTGTTGGTATTAATTATTATTTTTTTCCCCTTTTATTTTACTATTATTATTTTTCATTTGTTTTTATTATTTTTTTCTCTTATCTTTGTCTGTACAGCACTTTGGTTCCAGTCGTGGTGTTGAAAGTGCTTTATAAATAACGTTTGAGTTGAGTTGAGTTGTTAGCGCTTATTTATTTGTATTTAGAACCGCTAACTTGAATAA
>NW_015551540.1:0-520 GCF_001515605.1 Sinocyclocheilus anshuiensis | reverse complement strand
GATGTGATTCATCAGGAGGTATGCTGTAGTTTGAACAGTGTCATTGGGTGCTGGGAGGCATTCTATCCACTTTGTGAACTGGCACACGACTGTGAGGAAATACTTGTTGCCTCTTGTTGACCTGGGTAAGGGTCCGACCCAGTCAATTTGAAGGTCTGACCAAGGAAACGTGACTCCTCTGCGCTGCAGTGGGGCTCTGTGGTTTGGGTTAGCCGGTTGGAATTGGCAGCAGACAAGGCATCCTTTCACGTACTCTGCCACATCTTGCTGCATGCCGGGCCAGTATGCCACTTGTTTAAGTGTCTCATAAGTGGCTCTTGTGCCGTGGTGTCCCGCACATGGTGCCGCACTTGGTACGTCATGAGCATACATCAGCATCACCCCCCTTTGGCAGTGTGGCACCACAAGCCTTGGTGCAGTGAGGTCATCAGGGGCATAAAACAGAATGTTGTCTATTACACGCAGCATGTGTGCAATGTGGTATAGCCGTTTGAGGCTTGGGGCAGCAGCAAGTTCATCT
>NW_015551539.1:3074-5166 GCF_001515605.1 Sinocyclocheilus anshuiensis | reverse complement strand
TGCGGTTCGCGTCCGAAGGACGAGCATATCAGTACGAGGTCCTGCGCTCTAGGCTGTCCCTGTCGTCCCGGGTCTTCACATAAGTGTGTCTTCACGTAAGTTGCGGAGGCACCCCTTGTTCCCCTGAGAGAACAGGGCATTAGCATTCTCAACTACCTCGACGACTGGCTCACATTAGCTCAGGATCAGTTGTGCGAACACAGGGACTTGGTGCTCTCACACGCAGGAACGTGCTCAGTCAGTGTTAAACTGCTTGAATACATTCAAGAGCAGGATGGCGGTCCCACTGAAACAGTTTCAGAGGCTCCTGGGGCATATGGCAGCTGCAGCGGCAGTCACGTCGCTGGAGCTGCTTCATATGAGACCGCTTCAGCACTGGCTCCATGGCCGAGTTCCGAGGTCGGCGTGGCAACGTGGCACTCACTGGGTCCAAGTTATACCGGCCTGCCGCCAGACCTTCCCCCCGTGGTCAGACCTTGCGTTTCTTCAGGCAGCAGTGCGCCTAGAACAGGTCTTCAGGCATGTTGTGGTTCACACGGATGCCTCTACCACCGGCTGGGGGGCCACGTTTGTCAGGGGTTTGGAAGGGACACCAACTGCACTGGCACATCAATTGCCTCGAGTTGCTGGCAGTGCTCCTTGGCTTGATCCGTCTCAAAGGGCGCTTACAAGGGAAGAATGTACTAGTCCGCACGGACAACACTGTGACACATCAACTGACAAGGTGGTCTGTGCTCCCGTCACATGTCACAACTCGCCCGCCACCTCCTCCTTTGGAGTCAGAAGCTTCTGAGGTCGCTTCGTGCCATTCACATTCCTGGGCTGCACAACCGGGCAGCCGACGAGCTGTCATGTGCTGTGCTCCCGAGAGAATGGAGACTCCATCCCCAGACGGTCCAGCTGATTTGGAGACGTTTCGGAGCCACTCAGGTAGACCTGTTTGCCTCTCCAGAAACCTCTCACTGCCATTTGTTCTACTCCCTGACCGAGGAAAGACTCGGCATGGACGCACTGGCACACAGCTGGCCGTGGGGCCTTCACAAATATGCGTTTCCCCCAGTGAGCCTAACTGTCCCGAGCTGCGCTCCCGGGAGAATGGCGACTCCATCCCCAGACGGTCCAGCTGTTGTGGGGGCGCTTTGGAGCCGCACAGGTAGACCTGTTTGCTTCTCCAGAAACCTCTCACTGCCAGTTGTTCTTTGCCCTGACCGAGGGAACACTCGGCACGGACGCGCTGGCACACAGCTGGCCGTGGGGCCTTCACAAATATGCGTTTCCCCCAGTGAGCCTTCTTGCACAGACACTGTGCAAGGTCAGGGAGGACGAGGAGCGGGTCCTGTTAGTGCGCCCTATTGGCCCACCCAGACCTGGTTCCTGGAACTAATGCTCCTCGTGACAGCCCCTCCTTGGCCGATTCCTCTGAGGAAGGATCTACTGACTCAGAGACGGGGTACCCTATGGCAGAGGTTCTAGGTGACCTACCCCAAGAGGTAGTTGACACCATCACTTCAGCGAGAGCACGCATACGCTTGGAAGTGGAACCTGTTCGTCGAGTGGTGTTCTTCTCACCGAGAAGACCCCCGAAGATGCGATCAGAGTTGTGCTGTCATTTTTGCAGCAAGGGTTGTAGCGAGGGCTGTCTCCCTCCACCCTCAAAGCTATGTCACTGCGATCGCTGCTAACCATGACCCCGTAGAAGGGAAGTCATTGGGAAAGCATGACCTGATCATCAGGTTCCTTACGGGGGCGAGAAGGCTAAATCCTCCACGGCCCCCTCTATACCCTCTTGGGACCTGACTCTAGTGCTCACAGCACTATAGCAGGGCCCATTTGAGCCTTTGCAGGCAGTCGAGCTGAAGTTTATGTCAATGAAAACTCTGCTCCTGCTTGCATTGGCCTCCATCAAGAGGGTAGGGGACCTGCACGCATTTTCAGTCGATGATTCGTGCCTAGAGTTTGGGACGGCTGACTCCCAGGTAACCCTGAGGCCCCGGCCCGGCTATGTGCCCAAGGTTCCCGCTACTCCCTTCAGGGATCAGGTGGTGAACCTCCAAGCGCTGCCCTCGGAGGAGGCAGACCCAGCCCTAGCTTT
>NW_015551539.1:2033-2609 GCF_001515605.1 Sinocyclocheilus anshuiensis | reverse complement strand
GGTCATTGGCTCGTGGCGCCTCACTGACAGATATTTGTAGAGCTGCGGGCTGGGTGACCCCTAACACGTTCATTAGGTTCTATAGCGTTCGTGTGGAGCCGGTATCCTCCTGTGTTCTCATCTCAAATGGGTAGAAGCACTGAGTGGACCCGGCTTCGGGTCGGCTTACTATAACTGTTCCAGAGAGTCCAAACAGTAGACCCTGTTGAGCTCCTCCGTCCCCTCGGCAGCCAGACGTGGCGGAGCGTCTGGCGCCAGGCCCTCAACCGATGAATCCGTGAGAACGGGTAGAGGGCTGGGTTCCATATGTAGAGACCTAAGTGGATTCCATATGTGTAAAGTCCACGGTATAGCATCAGAGCCTATGTTTCCCCGGCAGACTTCTACCATTTCCAAGAGGGTTACAATCACCTCTAATCTTCCATATGCACCTAAACGTTTGTTAATATGTGTAACTGCTTTCGAAACCTCCTTCGGGAAGGATGGGGCTTCTTGTTCCAAGTGGTACAGTTACGTTTTCCCAGTGTTATCCAGTTCTACTGAGTAGCCATAGCAGCAGTAGCTGGTCCTCTTGTG
>NW_015551539.1:0-2011 GCF_001515605.1 Sinocyclocheilus anshuiensis | reverse complement strand
CCTCACTCGATGAATCCGTGAGAACCGGTAGAGGGCTGGGTTCCATATGTAGAGACCTAAGTGGATTCCATATGTGTAAAGTCCACGGTATAGCATCAGAGCCCGTGTTTCCCTGGCAGACTTCTGCCATTTCTAAGAGGGTTACAATCACCTCCAATCTTCCATATGCACCTAAACGGATGTTCATATGTGTAAATGCTTCCGAAACCTCCTTCGGGAAGGATGGGGCTTCTTGTTCCAAGTGGTACAGTTACGTTTTCCCAGTGTTATCCAGTTCTACTGAGTAGCCATAGCAGCAGTAGCTGGTCCTCTTGTGGTAAGCCCTGGCCTGCGCCAAAAAGTAGGGGCGCATGAGGCTCCCACCAGACACTGGAAGGGGCAGTATCTGTGGCCTTTTGGTAGGGATCCCAATTTGTCAGTCATCCGACGTGATGTCGAGGGATCCCCAATTCGTCAGTCATCCGGCGTGATGTCGAGAGTGACCGACTGAAAGGGAGCGTCTCGGTTATGTATGGTAACCTTCGTTCCCTGAACGAGGGTTACCATACGTAACCGAGACATTCTTCTTTTATCAGGAACTTGCATTATATTAACTAGTAGTGTTATATTAACCAGTAGTAGTATCATGATAAACCCTAACCCTACCCCCAAAATTTCAGTAAAACCTTTTTTTTTTTAAGTTAAGAAATACCTTTTTACAGATGATATTTTTTTCTCACTGAATTTTGGTGGTTCATCTTTTGAGCAGTCACTCTTCACAGATGGAGAGCTGGACACACATGAGCCTGCTCTTACACTAATGACACAAAGAACAGAGAAAAAAACACTTTACTACAGGAGATTCATCAGTCTCATTATGAGACTTAATGTAATTACATGCAATATAGCCGTGCTTTTATCTTTCTCATGACTATGCATGGATGATAGGACTGCGTCAACTAATCAAAAATGAAAATAATCAATTAATTGTGTCGACAGAAAACATGTCAATTTACAGTAGTGAATAATGCATTTCTATGGACAAAACACATGGCATATGTTTATATTTAACCCTTTTTGTACAAAATGCATAGTGTAACATCCATAGATACACAGAAAGAAAGAAAGAAAGAAAGAAAGAAAGAATTGTTGTGAATCAGAGCGATACTGAGCTAACCACCATCTGCATAGACAGCAAAACCAACCGCAAGTTTAGCGGTACCACACACAATGCAAAAGTTTACAAGGTGACAACAGAATTTATAAAAGAGGCTTCTACATGTTGAAATGATGTACTATTCATATAGCATAATAGTACATTCCTATGGTCAATTCTGCACCTAAAGCACCTAATACAGACACTGTTGGACAAATGCACCATGATTTAATCAAAGCACATCGAAGTCAAACATATTTACAGTACTCTTTATTACCTTATTGGCCCGAATATAAGACGACCCTGATTATAAGACGACCCCCCTTTTTCCAGATGTACCTTTTGGAAAAAGGGTTTTTAAAAACCACATTTTTTTTTTTCTCAGTAAAACACATTTTGTCTTCAATTATTATCATATTGCATATTTGTCCTATTTTAATTTTTGTTTTGAAAGTATGGTAAAAACTGGTAAAATGTACCAACAATCACATTTAAAAAATATACACTTTTTGATATACCATTAAAAAAAAAAAAAACAGGTAGCCCATCTGAATTTGGACATTTAGGCTATCCATCTAATAGTAGCCTACCAAAATCTTATTAACAGTAGAAGTTAAATCTTATTGTAGTCTTCAAATCTGGGTACTGTCTTACGTTTTAAAATATCTGACTGTAGTCTTCAAATCTGGGTACTGTCTTACGTTTTAAAATCACAAAGGGAGTTTGGTCCCATCAGGCTAACATGACAGTCACGACTCATGCAGCTGTCAGGTTTTCTTTTTCTTTTGTTTTCACTCGCGATCTTTACAACTCGCATTACATTACATATTCCATGGCACACTCGTTTTATGCGTATTTGGCGCCACCTATTGTTGT
>NW_015551538.1:403-1551 GCF_001515605.1 Sinocyclocheilus anshuiensis | reverse complement strand
TTTATCTCAATACATTTCAAGTTATTATAACTAATTGCAGCAGCATTTTTTTACAGTGAAGAAGATAAACTTAAAGATTATTTAAAAAAAATCCTTGTGTTCGTTTAAGATTTTTGTCCCTCTTTTCCTGAAGATGTTTCTCTTAAGAAAATGCAATGTCTAAATAAGTCACTGCAATCCATTATAATAATAAATAACGATTATCTACATTTACATGTATGCATTTGGCAGATGCTTTTATCCAAAAGCAACTTGCATTGCATTCAAGCTATATATGAGTTTAGTCAGTTCATGCATTCGTTGGGAATCGAACCCTTTGAAATAATAACTTTTTTTTTTTTTTTTTTGGAAAAGTGTGTGAAAAATTGTGTTTTATGGTCGGTCACAATTGTATCCAGTGTGATAATGTGTGTACTGAATTAACATATTTCTACAGTCAAATAAATTGTTATATATCTTAGCCCAGCTATTTTAAGCTGATTGATCACATTACTATTATGCATAAACCCTTTTACAACATTGATAGGAATACTGAGATAAAAGATGTATTTCAAAATTGTTACTTTTTTGTAACATATATAACATCACATTTTTATATTAGTGCTACCAGTATTACAACATCAATATTGTAACTTATTTGTAACATTTGAACTTTTAATTTAGTGCAATATTTTGTCATTGCAACATTTTACTGTAATTTTCACTAACAACTGCAATTGGATTTATATTGTAAACCTAAAGTCACTGTTATCCCAGCGGTTACTATTGTGACCATCAACATGTTTACTCATTCTATGAGCACACTCAACAAAACTGAATATATGTGAATTCATATATTAATACTAGACACCTTAAAGGGGTCATATGATGCTGCTAAAAAGAACATTATTTTGTGTATTTGGTGTAATGAAATGTGTTTATTCGGTTTAAAGTAAAAAAACACATTATTTTCCACATACTGTACATTATTGTTTCTCCTCTATGCCCCGCCTTTCTGAAACGCATTGATTTTTACAAAGCTCATCGTTCTGAAAAGCGAGGTGTGCTGTGATTGGCCAGCTATCCAGTGCGTTGTGATTGGCCGAATACCTCAAGCGTGAGACGGGAATGTTACGCCCCTCACATACTGTTGATGCCGTGTCCCGGCC
>NW_015551538.1:0-205 GCF_001515605.1 Sinocyclocheilus anshuiensis | reverse complement strand
GCCGCGTAAACATAAAACCATGTCTGCATTTGTGATCAGAGAAATGACAAACAACAAGTGCTACTCTACACTGCCCAAAACTCGCGTTTGAATCATCATTCATTCCTTTAAATGAAAACGTACTTATGTGAGTCAGAACTGCCGGGCATTTTAGTCTAATGCTACTCTCCCAGGATCAGTAAACAGTCCTCCATAAAATGTGCTG
>NW_015551537.1:471-565 GCF_001515605.1 Sinocyclocheilus anshuiensis | reverse complement strand
TATAATGGGCGATATATTGCATCACCAAAAATTATTGAGGTCATGGTCATATATCGCGCGATAAGTCGATATATTGATTATTGCGACAGGCCTA
>NW_015551537.1:0-148 GCF_001515605.1 Sinocyclocheilus anshuiensis | reverse complement strand
CGAGTACCGATTTCTTGTCATGGTGATCGGCCGATACCGATGCCGATTCTGATGCTTCAAGCTTTATATAGACGTTTCATCGGGCGAACTACCGGAAGTTAGCTTCCGGTAGGGCTGCACGATAAATCGCATGCGATATTTAACGCGC
>NW_015551536.1:630-1286 GCF_001515605.1 Sinocyclocheilus anshuiensis | reverse complement strand
GGGTACATCCAACACTGGGAATGGCAGGAAACACATGAACATAACGAGTAGAACCGACACGCAGGGTACATCTAGACTAGTACTTAAATACAGGGGATGATTGGGGAAACACAGGTGCATGGGCTGACTAATCAAACTAATAAGACAGAACGAGGACAGGAACAAGACCAAATAAGGAAACACAGGAGGGACTACGGGGGCAAAACAGGTCCAAAAGTCTGACATTTCGCCCCCTCCCAGAAGGTGCGTCCTCGCACTGTAGCAACAACAGAGGGAGGCATGGGTGGGAACTTGGGAGGAGGCTCAGGAGGAGGATGGATATCCGGGAGGGGGCCGGCAGACAGAGTCCAGGGAGGAGACGATGGAGGAAGGAGCCAGGGAGAAGACAGGAGGAGCCAGGGCAAATCAGACGGAAGGAGGAGCCAGGAGGGACTTGGAGCAGGAGGAGCCAGGTGGGACCCAGGCCACAGCCATGATGGCGGCCCACGGAGGAGCCATGGTGGAGGAAGGGCCGACGACTCCATGGGGCCGACCGATGGCGGCGGAGCAGGTGGAGGTGGAGCCCGAGGCGGAGACGGAGAGCCGATGAGCCAGGGTGACGGGAAGGATCCCGAGGGCCAAGGCGGAGAAGATGGCTCCGGGGACCGAGGCGGAGG
>NW_015551536.1:0-249 GCF_001515605.1 Sinocyclocheilus anshuiensis | reverse complement strand
CGCAAGTACGATGTCAGACACTGTAATATGCTCTGGTCCCCTCCCTGCTTACCGTGGTGATGAAATACATAGCAGACTGTCGTCACTCAATGGCTGGATGTCTAAGTGGTGCCCGCAGGATAACATAGGTTTCATAGACAATTGGACGAGTTTTTGGGGCAGTTTTTTATGCTTAAAGAAGATTAAGGAAATCAGTTTGACACTGTGGTATAATAAGCACACTCGCACCCTAAAGAGAGCAGCCCGGAA
>NW_015551535.1:149-472 GCF_001515605.1 Sinocyclocheilus anshuiensis | reverse complement strand
CAGACCAACTCACTTCAGGATGACAGGTGACACAGCCTCGACACCAGCTGCATAAGCTCGAGGACCAACACCTTGCTACAGCCTACATCACCACATCGCACCACTTGACAGCATCCACCACGGCACCACAACCACTCCTGGAGGCACCAACAGCCAGAGAGCCACCACTGTCTCCCAGCCGTGAGTGACAGGTGTGTGTTAGATTGTTCTGCACCTTTGACATCGCTCGTTGTCTATTCTACTGACTACAACGCCCGAAAAGGGGGGAATTTGTAGCGTCTGGACCAATCAAACACACAATTTTTCATTTGATTTAACAAATC
>NW_015551535.1:0-125 GCF_001515605.1 Sinocyclocheilus anshuiensis | reverse complement strand
ACACCATTTTTCATTTGATTTAACAAATCAATTATTCATTAGATTAACAAATAATCACAGATCCCTCACCCAATAAACAAGCTGGGTGCCAGGATGTCTGCGAACGAACAGGCCTCTGATTCCAT
>NW_015551534.1:0-892 GCF_001515605.1 Sinocyclocheilus anshuiensis | reverse complement strand
TGATGGGGTTTAGTGTTTGTGTGAATGACACTGTGTGCACCTTCTTAATATAAAAGTATCAGCTCGTACAGCTCGTAGAAAAGCTGTTTGCGATGAGCTTTGGTTCATTGGACTTTCTCATCACCACCAGTTTTTGGTGGTTATCAGTGCATTACAATGGTTCAAAACAGATATTAATACTTCAATATGTTGGTTTATTAACATTACATCAGTTAATGAAATACGGTATTTTATTGTGAATTTAAGTTAAGTCTAAATGTTGCAACCATATTTTTTATGGTGAAGTTCTGGCAACCACAGCTGCCGGTATTTTACTGTAAATGTCACAGATTTTTTTTTACAGTGTAGAGTATTGTAAAGTGGGTCTGCCACATGGACCGCTGAACAGTTATTGCTTGATTTCCGTTCCTGAGGTGTTATATTGTGTGTAGCTTGGGGCAAGTCTGTAGACAGATATAGATGAGTATCAGGCCACATTCCACAGAGTAAAGCAAGGTGTCACTGCCTTGTTTTATGTGCACGCACATGGAGATTCCCAACACCGCCTTGACTTGCTAACTAGTGTGTGTCATTGTCAGGTATGTGCTTGCACCTCTTCCAAGCAGACTACATTCCAAAGGTCTCAATGAAACTGTGAGCAAAGCAAAAGACTTGATTCATTCCACTTCTGAAATCTCGTAGGTGTTTGTGTGTTTCCTTAGTCACTTTATTAGGCAGTCATGTCCTTTTGGGTATCTCTGCCACTGGTACCTTATTTGAACTAATTATTATTGCCTCATTGCTATTATATATGTATTTTAAGTCATTTTAAAGGCTATTGTTCACTTACATCTAGTTTTATTACCACAAAAAAAATAATTATAATTATAGGAAGCATCTCCAATTAATTGAT
>NW_015551533.1:0-1238 GCF_001515605.1 Sinocyclocheilus anshuiensis | reverse complement strand
GTATTCTAATTAAGTCCAATAAAAATAATTTAATAGACCAGGCCAGCATGCTTCCGTCTAATTGTCCTTATAACCTTCACAAGAACCGAAGTAAACAGCCAGTTCATTTCAGAGATTAATTAAACCTGTTCAGTAGTTTTACAGCCCTTTCTTAGCATCCACATCATGGTCCTTGGATAACAAACCGTGAAGATGAGCAAAGGTCTACTGGATATGCTTGTGTCATATCATCAGAATGACCGACTTTAATGATTTGGCTCAGGGGTTCATCAAAAGAAACACAAACAGACAACATCCACAAATATAATCAATTTCTTATTTAAGTTTCCCTGGAGCTAAATGTTCTTAAATGAATCCCCACAAAATCTGTCAAGAACATGGTCATATTTCATCCTGAAATCAAATTAAAGAAAGAAGAAATTATATTTTTCATAATTAAAAAAAAATGTAATGAAAAAAAGAGAAAAAAAATAAAGGTCCTTAAAATAGGCTTAAGGTAACTGCTGCAATTACATTAAGGTTCAAGTACATCAAGGTTATATGAAGTTTAGTCAGTAACAATACAGTACACCTCAAAATGCACGAGGCAAAATTTCCTATTGCTCGTGTAAATTGTTTAGGCTATGTGTCTGTTTGCTAGACATATGAAGGCACACAATAAAAACACTGGGTTAACACTAATTTGAAGATGCTGGAGAGAGGTCTTTTTCTGAATGTTTTTTGCAAAGCCACATGTTGTTGTCAGGGTTATGGACCTGTCTGTGTGTGTTTTTGCTCCCTGTGACCCAGTTTCTGTCTCCCGTTGATTGTGTTAATTTGATTCCAGGTGTGTCTAGTTCTTCCCCCAATTATCCTGTTTAAAAGCCCTAGTCCTTTCAGTCAGTGTTTGTCGGTTCTGAACGTCAATCTATGTGTCTCCTCGTTCCTCGCTCCTTGCCTCCCGAGAAGTGTGATAGAAGAACCGACCTAAACAGTTACCTCCGTTTGTACCCTCCATTTTGCTCCCAGTGTTTTTCTTTCCATTGTGTCCCCATGGATCCCTTCACTCGCCCCGAATTCCTCCTTCTCCTGCTGGAGCAGGGAGACAAAGCTCTCGAGGACCATACCAAACTGTTCCTGTTGGTCGCGAACATCACCAGCTATCCGGACGACGCGCTCTGCTCTTTCTATGACGCAAGCCTGAACGCAGAGTGCAGAACGCTGTCGTCCGAAGATGGTCCTCGGGAGGAATTCGCTGC
>NW_015551532.1:0-511 GCF_001515605.1 Sinocyclocheilus anshuiensis | reverse complement strand
TAACCACGCACATTTTCAGACATTTTTACTGTAGCATTTTGAAGTCATGGACCCATAAGTTTGGCAGATATGACTATACAACAGGAGAAATTGCATTATTGGCCCAATTGGAGGCCCTATATCTCAGAAAAATAGCATTATTGCCCCAAATGGTGGCGCTATATCTCAGCTTCCTTTGAGGGTGCGTTAAAAGTTCCACTGGGGTCTTATTTCCAGGGCCCTTGCCTGTGACCTTGCAAATTTTCAGATATCTTTAGTGTAGCATTTTTAAGTTATGGACCCATACATTTGGTGGATATGACCACACAATAACAGGAGAAATTACATTATTGGCCCAATTGGTGGTCCTATATCTCAGCTTCCTTTGAGGGTGCGTTAAAAGTTCCACTGAGGTCATATTCCCAGTGCACATGACTGTAACCACGCACATGTTCACACATTTTTACTCTAGCATTTTTAAGTTATTGACCCATACATTTGGCAGATATGACAATACAATAACAGGAAAAAT
>NW_015551531.1:0-1256 GCF_001515605.1 Sinocyclocheilus anshuiensis | reverse complement strand
GTATTGGTTTCTTAGCTGTTAAGATTGACACCGTCCACCAATTAGTTCGTTCCTAGATGTGTGTTCAAATTTTGGCTGACGCCTATCAGTCCTCTTAGCTGGGAAGGGTTTCACAAGAGAGTGGAAGGTAAATGGAAGACAATTTTGAAACGACGTTCTCAAGTTTCACAAATACCTGTTCAATTGCTAAAGTTCTCTGCTTTATGATTTTCACAGGCAAAATCCCAGCAAACAGCCGCAGTAGTCAACTCAGAAGAAAACAGCTGAGAGAGAGAAGGAGAAGGAGAGAGAAGTTTTGCTCCCAAATGTTAGGAAAAATGACAGGGTGGGAAGAAGAAGAAGGAGAGAGAAGTTTTGCTCCCAAATGTTAGGAAAAGTGACATGGTGGTGGCACTGTTAAATTGATACACCTAGGGGGTTGGTTTTGCTGTGTAAGCAGGATAAACCTAACTTAACCTAAGTACTGAGGAAACCCTACTTTTCCTTTTGGGGTTTTGCCACTAACGGGCTTAAGCCAAACGCAAACTTATGAAAATTTAGCTGAGTTAATTAAATAACTGAAGGAGAGAGAAAAGAAGGCCTAACAGGTAGACGCAGAACTTAATTGCAAATTAAATTAGAATTTCAAATTAGAAATGGTATTTCCTGGTTAAAATTTAATGATGTTATGATTAAAATTGATGAAAGCAATTAAAATTAAAATTAATCAATAAGTACCTTGAAGCAGGGTAACCCAACCCTATTGAGCTACAGATGAAATTACAATTTCAGAGCATTATTGACAGTTAAGGATTAAAATCTTAATGATGTTTGTCATTAAAATTATCAGAGCAATTACAATTGAACTGATCAGCAAATATTGTTGCAATATGGAAACAGGAACTGTAATTAATTATTAACTGAAATTAAAATTTCAAATTTGTAATTAATTATGAAATTAAATTAGAAACTTGGAATCCCTAAGGATAGCAAGTTGCTGACGTCTTACTGATGTCATTAAAATCATAAGAGCAATTTATAATTAAATAAATCCGTACCACCCTAATTACTTACAAATGCAATCAAAAATTTCAGAGCCCTATTGATAGTTAATGATTAAAAATTCTAATGTTGTTGTCATTAGGTTATAAGAGCAATTTATAATTAAATTAATCAGTAGATATTGTTGCTATGTGAAAGCAAGAACTGAAACAATTTTGTTTTAAATGAAATAAATTCCAAATCTGTAATTAATTATGAAATTAAATTAAAATTTC
>NW_015551530.1:632-951 GCF_001515605.1 Sinocyclocheilus anshuiensis | reverse complement strand
GCAAGTTGGATGAACGCTTCCTGCGCGCGAGGCCGCCACCTCCATCGGGACTTGTTTGCATACGTCCACAGAGTTGCCCTGTGGAGGAGGGCGGACCAGCTGCTTGTTTGCTACGGTCCCCCTAAAAGAGGTCTTCCAGCAACGAAACAGACCCTCAGTCGGTGGATAGTGGATGCCATCTCCATCTCTTATGAGTCCTCTGATCTCCCCTCGCCGTTAGGGGTCAAGGCTCACTCCACTCAAAGTGTGGCGGCCTCCAAGACCTTTTTAGCAGGTGTGTCTATGCAGGACATCTGCAATGCTGCGGGTTGGTCCACCC
>NW_015551530.1:0-207 GCF_001515605.1 Sinocyclocheilus anshuiensis | reverse complement strand
CCGCCCGTGACGTCCCGCTCAGCTATTGGACTGATTTCACATGTGATTCAGAGCGTGGTCACAGAAGGCGTTCCCGTAGCGTTTTCCGACGCAGCGTCTCGTTCCCTCGAGGAACCATGGTTACATACGTAACCTGAGACGGTCTCCCCCTATACACATTTCTGACTTTTGGATTTTTTTCTTTTTTTCTTTCATTGTCTTAATAAT
>NW_015551529.1:313-594 GCF_001515605.1 Sinocyclocheilus anshuiensis | reverse complement strand
TGCTTTAAATTACTTTTTTTCCCACATCAGTCTACACTCCATACAGCATAATGACAAAGCAAAAACAGAACTGTCACAACTTTGGAAATGTAAAAAAAAATAAGAATAATAATAATAAAAAAAACTGAAATAAGTAAATTTCATAAGTATTCACTCAGTATAACTCAGTACTTAGCTGAAGCACCTTTACAGGCCAGAGTATGTTTGGGTATGATGAGACAAGCTTTGCACATCAGCATTTGGCAATTATCTGCCATTCTTCTCCTCACCTGTTCACCTCT
>NW_015551529.1:0-261 GCF_001515605.1 Sinocyclocheilus anshuiensis | reverse complement strand
AATTTGTTTTGAACTCTTCCCCAGATGTGTGGTTTGATGCAATCCTGTTTCTGAGCTCTACAGGCAGTTTTTATTTATTTATTTATTTTTACCTCAGGGCTTGGTCTTTGCTCTAATATGCATTATCAGCTGTTAGACCTTTAATTAAGACATGTGTGCCTTTCCAAATCATACCCATTCAACTGAATTTGCCACAGCTTGCTCCTGAGCTAAATGTTTAAACTGTCCCAGATAAGGGTATGAATACTTATGCAATGGAAT
>NW_015551528.1:0-511 GCF_001515605.1 Sinocyclocheilus anshuiensis | reverse complement strand
AAGGCCTCTAACACTAGCTTGCTCTATTCTTTTTCTATTCTGTTTATTTCTTTTTATTACATAATTAAAAAGACCCTTGCTATGTGTACTTTGTTATAGCACTTGCATATCATTGCTCTTTTGTTGATTTTGATTGCTTCCATTGTCCTCATGTTTAAGTCGCTTTGGATAAAAGCGTCTGCTAAATGACTAAATGTAAATGTAATGTATTTTCTCTACAGTGGACATGTATGAAATGATGCCCTTTGTTTCATAACAGGAAGTCATATTTTGATTTGAAACCCCATTTCCCTGAGATGTTGATTTATGACAAACAATTTAAAAATGAATCAGATTTAAATAATTAAAAAATATTATATTTCCATAAGGATGTAAAATTTTAGCACTAAATTAATGTCAGCCATCTTTAAAGACCAAGGAGAGGGAGTGGTCATGGTGAAACTTCGGTCACCGTGATTTTGCCAAACAAGACATGCTCCTGGATCAACATCTTTTGTTGATCCTGGATCAA
>NW_015551527.1:2012-2143 GCF_001515605.1 Sinocyclocheilus anshuiensis | reverse complement strand
CCTCGTTTATAATGGGTTTTAATGTTTTTGTCTCGTCGCTCCAGACGGGACATGGCATCAACAGTATGGTGAGGGGCATAACATTTCCGCCACACGCTTGAGGTATTCGGCCAATCACAACACACTGGATA
>NW_015551527.1:0-1871 GCF_001515605.1 Sinocyclocheilus anshuiensis | reverse complement strand
AGAGGAGAAACAATAATGTACAGTATGTGGAAAATAATGTGTTTTTTTAACTTTAAACCGCATAAACACATTTCATTATACCAAATACACAAAATAATGGTCTTTTTAGCAGCATCATATGACCCCTTTAAATAAAAAAATAGGTGTGGTGTAAATATGGTTAAATAATGGCTTTTTGTCTATCAGCCACCTGTGGGCCACATAAGGGCCATCAGCCCTTTACACAACTAAACCTTACAAGAATACCGTATAAGGTTCATATATCAGCCACATCTATTTTTATGATTTGGCTCACTTCAGGTTGGGTTATGGCACTGTTTTGGTTCAGTTCTGGCTTTAGCTGTTGGTATGGGCCAGATCCAAAGCACAGGATATTTGCTGACTGGGTTGGGTTGTTTTTGGAAGTAGCTGTTTCTGAATCTAAAAGGAACTTCAACTCGTGTCTTTCTTTTCAAAATCACGGCATCCCCTTCATATTATTGTTATTTATTTTCTTCTGGGAGGTAATATCCCCTATTTGGCGTACACTGACTCTTTTAATTCATAATACCCACAGCAACACGATCCCAGCTTGTGATTTCCAGCAATAGCAGCGACCTCTAGCGATCAAAAGAGTTCAAATGAAGAGCGAATTTCAGCATCAGCAAACACTGGATTAAAAATGTAATCTTATTTTATTACTGTGAAGCTGCTTTGAAGCAATCTGCGTTACATATTGCTATAATTAAATGAGACTTCACTATAAAATAATGAACTGCCGTCAGTTTAAGCAAGTTTGACTCATACATTTATTGTTCCTGCTATTTATGAAACAAGCAGTTTAGCTTTGATGCAGTTTATAATAAAAGATTAACGCAGCATAATGTTTATTAAGGACAAGAAAACAGATCATTTGTCAAACCTTAATGACATTTTTGCAGTATGAATTAGTTTAATTCAAAGAGAGATTCGTCTGATCGATCTAGCAATATCTAACAGCAAAATGTTACTTTTAATTCGTTAAAACTAATTACTAGTTAAATTAAAATATCTTCTATATATGGGTAGTCAGTGTTCGAATTGTGTCAAAGCTCTCGGGGGTCCCCCTAACCAGATAAAACAATAAATAAATACAATAAATAAAACTTTATATACATATGATGCATATTTTTTAAGATAAAAGATTATTTTACGATGATCAGTGAATTAGGAGTACTAAACAATCACTAAGCAAAGAATAATTTAATATCTAGCCTAGGTGTGTGCGATGTTGACAAAAAATTATATCTTTATATTTTCTGGGATTTTATCAATAATGATCGCTAATCAGATGGTATTTTGCTGAGTGTGCAGGACTGCCATGGACAGCTGATTTTGTGTGGTGGTCAGTTCACAGCAGTGACAGAAATTAATATTTTCCATGTTTAAAATGATTTTTACCCTTTATGGGCATTTTTACCTTTGTAAAGCCATTTTTTTTTTTAGAAGTGTGTCAAATTCTTACATTTAATCAATAAAGTCAATTACAATAATAAGACATTCGGGGCTATTACCAAACAAATAAAATAATTATCAACAAAATCCATGCAATGCAGAGGAAACACAGAAGCTGCATCTGAAGTGGCATTAAGATGCATATATACACTGTTTAATGCAAGGCATGAATGCCCTAACCTGCAGTTACAAACGCATAAATAACGTTTTGATATTTTAATCCTAAAACGTTGAATACTGATATTTGAAATTATTTAAAAAATATATAAAAAGGTACTTTAAAATGTGAAATTAAAACCGCCAGTAGGTGGCAGCAAGTCACTGTTAATAAGCGAGTAATTGCGATTGAACCGAATCATTTAAACCAGGGGTGCCCAACCCTGCTCCTGGCGATCGAC
>NW_015551526.1:3723-9053 GCF_001515605.1 Sinocyclocheilus anshuiensis | reverse complement strand
TGATACAGCGTTTCCTTGGTTACCGCTGTAAACACAGCAGCTCTGCTCTTATAAACACCACTTTAACATACGGAGGCAAGATGAAAAGAAAATACCATCTAACCTTTTCTAAAGATCAAAAAGAACCTTATTTTTTCACGCACCGTGAACAGTGATCTTGCTCTGCCTATTTTCTCCTCTTTGCGTCCGTCTTCAGCGTCGCTGGCCTCTGTTAACGGCCGTTTACAGACTAAATATAACGTAATATTTCCACACAAATGACATTTTGAAAAAATGATTGCAGTGCAGTGTTCGTGTGCAAGCACAGAAGAGAGATAGCCTGAAATAAAACAAAAAAATGGCTGGTCAACCGGTGCATCTTTACTCCACTGTATAAATTAAATATAGATGAATCATTGCTAAAGCTACAAAGTTACTCGCCAAGACAGGTATTCTGAGACACTTTTGTATGTATTTGTCCGTTCAAGCTCAAGAATGACGTGGAAAGAAACTCAACACGGGGCTCGGGGTCACACACACAACACTGAATGCAGTTCTTTCACGTCTTGCTGGAATGCTTTCAAATCGTTTGAATTTTTAAATTAGCAAGACTTAAGAACATGTGCAAATGATAAACTTCCGTGACGGCGCAGCGGTGGCACATCCGTTCACTGTCCCGAGCGTCTCTTACGCTGGCCCCGGGCCATCGAGCAGTCCTTATTGTCCAGCCCTGATTGTAATTAGTAGTAGAATTAGTGGTAGTATTATCTTTCATTATTACACGGCTCTGTGGAATACCTGATTCTGATTGGTCAGTCACAACATTCTGAGGTCTGTTATCCCTCGATAGCAACCGGTAAAAGCTGATAACACACGCTCATCCGGGTAACTGAAGTCAGCGCTACACTCTTGCTAGGAACAGTTTTTCTTGGTGGAAGCTTTGCGTTTGGTTAGCTAATAAAATATTAAAACCCAATTCAATATTACGAGTACAATTATTTAATTATGTCATCCTGGTATCGCGGACTTGCTCTCTCGTTTCATACAAACAGCTGCTGCCATTTTGCTACGATTGTTTTGTACGCTGTAATGGATTATAAGATAACTAACAAACTGGTAAGATTTTAAAACAGTTTAGTCTTTTATCGGCATAATTATTTGTGTGGTGAAATGTTGTGTAATAAGTGATATGACTGCACCGCATCCCTTAAATGTCCGTCTAGTTTGAACTTGCCACTTGTTCTATCATTAAATAGTGCTGAATTATCATAATATCATAATATAATGCTTGATTGACTGATGGGTAAGAGTGTACATTCAGATATTTAAGAAGCTGTGCCATTATACAAAGAAAGGCTGATTTGGTGGAATCCTATACTGTATATGTGTCTGTGTGTGTAAATAGACTAGTACATCAGTCTGGTGAGTAAACTATGGTGATTATACTGCCAGAGTCTGTTGCTGCTCAATGACCGTAAAATCTTCTCCTACACTTCCTGTATTTCAGAGTGCGCTTAAAACTCATTTCTTTTCATTAGCATTTAAAAATGTCTTGTAACTTGTTCTTTGTTGTTGTTGTTGTGGTATATGTTTATAATGTTTTATGCTTGATTTTATTCTTATATTTTTATTTAGTCTTCCTGTACAGCACTTTGGTTTCCACACCGTGGTCTTGAAAGTGCTTTATAAATAAATAAAGATGAAGTTGAAGTTGAAGTAAACGTGTGCATCTAAGCTCAAGGAGTATTTAGTGCAAAACACACCACAGCTCCTGCTAGCAAACAGACAATGAATAAACGGTGTACGCTTAATTTCAGTGTGCAATTGATCGTGATAATTATACACACACACATAAATAAACTGTACTGCTGTACTGTGTGTGTTAGTTTTTGTTTTGGTCTGCTTGCTATTTGTAATTTGCAATACCATAATTTTCCTGTTTACGGTTTTTCATTCATTTAGTGGACTATATTAAAACCTGCAAACACCATAATTATTAATTACAACAACACATTATTGACCCCACAGGAATTAAAAAACAAAAATATACAAACATGTTTTGTCATGTATTGATAATAATAGAGATTTCAGTGATATTTTGGCAACTGAACTTGGAAATATCCCCATTTCCATTTCAGAAATCTGGACACCTACTTTGAAACAAAACTGATAAAGGAAATTAAAGGTGTATTCACACATGTCTTGTTTGGTTCGATTGAATCGAACTCAAGTTCGTTTCCCCTCTTGGTGCGGCTCTTTTGGGCAGGTGTGAATACAGCAATCACACTCGGGTGCGCACCAAACAAGCGTACCGAGACCCAGCTGAAGAGGTGATCTCGGTCCACTTCCAAACAAACTGTGGTACGGTTCGTTTAAGGTGTGAATATGACCTGACCTCGATCTGACCCAATTGCAGAAATCACGCTCAGAAACAGACACATATAGTGCTGTTATTTGCGTTTCAATGGCTTAAATCACTTGTTTTTAAACCACAATGCTTAAAAACTGCAAAAATTACCATGACTATGTTGGAGGAAAATAGTAAGGAGATATTTTAATTATTTATTAATAAACTAGTGTTTTATGAGTCAGTGTCGCTATGAAGTTGATGATCCTGACTCTCCATCTCATCATTGGATGCGCCTTTAGAAAGAAATGCATCTTTACGGATTACATAATAATAAGAGGTTTTGGATTTGAATTATTTCATTTTGAAGTCATTTAAAGCTTTCTATAGATATATTCATCAAGTCTGTAAGGAAAATATTAGCTGAGTTTCAGTGCATTTTTGTGAAGCGTTCCTGCTCAATACAGAGAAGGCAAGCGAATCCTATTTGTTTTCTTTATTTTACCCCCCAAAAAATTTCTTGATATTTTGAGTGCACACAAATAAAAACAGACCCTGTACAGTTCCGAACGATGTATTATTCTTACCTTTATGAGCAAAAATGACGGCGTATTTTTTTATTTGTTTCCACTGATGTCCTGAAGCACGCTTCAGCTTCCACTCTCCGCACAAATGATTGGATATGCACCTAATAGCGCACATTTATCTAGGTTAAATGTTTAAACTAACATTGTGATATGCTTTAAGTATTTTATAGCTGTATATTTTATTTTCGGCAAGTCGTAATTACAACACCGTATGACATTGTCTCATATGATGCTCATAAGTTTCTTCATATTGCATTAGTATCTGATAACACCAAATCAGTAAAAGAATAAAAATTGCACTACGAAAGACCTCCATGATTAGCCTATTTTTGCACTTTCTGTTTTTCCCTGCTTGAGAATTTCTGTCCAATGAATGGATGACCTTAGCACATGTGTGGTTTTGTTTTCAATTTCTGGTTCACTTGCAAAAAAGTTCAGTGTGAAAGCGAACCGCACCAAACAAAGAAAAAAAAAATCAACATTGTATTTGGTCCGGACTAGGGCTGCACGATAAATCGCATGCGATATTTAATGCGCATCTTGTCAGAAAGCCGGTTCTGTAATCAGCGGTAAATCTCCACCTGCGTGCTTTCACATTGAGCAGCATTAACTACACAGAGCCGTTGTTCACTGACGAGCTGCGCAAAAAATTGCGCGAATATGGACGTGGTTTAGCGCAGCTCGTCAGTGAACGGCTTTGTGTAGTTAATGCTGCTCAATGTGAAAGCCCGCAGGTGATGGAGATTTACCGCTGATTACAGAACCGGCTTTACTGATAAGATGCGCATTAAATATCGCATGCGATTTATCGTGCAGCCCTAGTCCGGACCAAAGCAAGTGAACTAGCGGCCATTCCTGGTGTGAATACACCCTAAAAGTGAAACGATCACACTTCTGTTTCTCATGCGGAGAGAGACAGTACTGAGCATGTGTTGAATAATGACACAAACATACTTTCAGCCCGCTGAACTCACTTAACATGCGCTCGTGTTAAAGCTCAATAACGAGACAGTCACCTCTGATCACAGAGCAGAAGCGCCGGCTGGGCTTTACTTCCAGTGAGAGTTTTAAGAGCAGCTACTGCTTCCTGATCCTCCCACAGTCCAGACGCAGCAGGAAGTGGCAGCCTGTCAGTCAGTCCTGTCTTCATGTCCGAACTCACAATAAAGCAAAGGAGCGCTCAGTAGCTATGTTTCCATTCACCTATTTTTATGCACATTTTGGATGATCGCATTAAAAATACGCTGGATGGAAACGTCAAGATGCTTATAAATGCTAAAAATGTGCATAAAAAATTTATGCGCACAACTGAGTAGGATAAACTTTTTATCCGATAAGAAAAAATGTGCATAAACTACGATGGAAACATATTTACCGAATCAATTCCAACATGTGCATTGAAAAAGTCATGTGACTTTGCGCTATGAGACGGGATAACTCGACTAAACAGCGGACCGATCTCGTTCACAGCGTCTATATTTTGTTTTGGTCGATCTGAAATCCCTGAGCAACCCTCTACGCACACCTTGGCAATATAATCGCCATTGGCTAGTAAATTTTTTTGTTTACTCGCCAGACTGATATACTATTTTTCACACACACACACACACACACTAAATGGGGACATTACATAGACTTCTATTGTTTTTATATACAGATAGTTATACACTTTTTAACCTAAACCCACCCCAACCGTTTTTATATACAGATAGTTATACTCTTTCGAACCTAAACCCACCCCTACCCCTAACCCTACCCCTCACAGAAAAGTTTCTGTATTTTTACAATTTCAAAAGTAAAAAAAAACTTTGTTTACTTTATTTTTTATAACAGTTTTACAAATGAGGACGTAAACAAATTGAGGTTTTTGCCAATTTTGTCAGGCTTTGCTCACTTTTGGGTACAAATTAGTCCCCAAAATATGGTTAAGTAGGTACTAGTGTTGCTTTCGTCAACGAAAATTAGGACTAAATATCGTCATCAACGAACCTTTATCACGTGACGAAAACGAGACGAGACGCAACGTAAATCAAGTCAAGTCAAGTCTGCTTTATTGTCAATTCTTCCACATGTACAGCACATACACACAGAGAATTGAAATTACGTTACTCTCAGACCCTTGGTGCATACAGATAACACTAACAGTAGAACATAAATACAGATATACAGATTAAATATAAAATACAACTATACAAATATACAAATAAGGTAAAATGTAAAAAAATATATAAAAAATAAAAATAAAAAAATATATATAAAGCAGCACACGCCAGATAGAGTGCAAACCAGTGAAGTAAACAACAGTGCAGATATAATGATTTGTAGTGCAAAAAGAGCTTATTTAGACTGATTAAAGTGACTGTGTGTGTGTATTTGGGAGGGGGGAGTGGGAGAGTCCGTCAGAGTTCAGTGGTGCG
>NW_015551526.1:777-1603 GCF_001515605.1 Sinocyclocheilus anshuiensis | reverse complement strand
TGGCGCCTCCGCTGTGGGCGAGATGCAGTAGTGGGGGTCGGTGATGGTGTAGGCCTCCGGAGCAGACCGAGATCTCGCAGCTCTTCGGCGTGTAACTCTAAAAACTCTAAAAATGTGGTTCTGCCGACATCGAGCAGAAACTCACGACTGTATGCGCGCTTAAGACGCGACGACTAGTGTTGCTTTCGTCAACGAAAATTATGACTAAATATCGTCGTCAACGAACCTTTATCACGTGACGAAAACGAGACGAGCCGAGACGAAAATGCTGGTCATGTGACGATGACTATAATTAAATGTATAATGCAATATCGTTGACGAAACGAGACTAAATGTGGTTTACAAAATAAAAACTATGCTAAAATGTCTCTCGTTGACCATTGACCAAAATGAGACGAAACGAAATGTTATAACGTTATTTCGTCTCGTTTAGTCGTGTTTTTTGCAGTATGCATCAGGTCGCACTGCGCAGACGCAGGCGACGTCACTTCCTCAAGCCCCACTCATTATTTAGAACAGTGTTTCCCAAATGGGGTGCCGCTTCTGTCGAGAGCAGGGGCGCCATGTAAAAAATCCTTTTTTAATATTTTTAAATTGCTAAAATGTTCAAAAAAGCAGCTATTATATAATATCCATTTCTAATGTCGCCAATAATTAGAGATGCACTGAAATTCCGGCTGCCGAAAATTAGTTCAACGCTCAGGATTCACTTTCACGTGGTGTGACGCTCTGTGTATTATGCTGCTCTATGCGTGTGTGTGTGCGTGTGTGTGTGTGTGTATTATCCTGCTCTATGCGTGTGTGCTCCGCTCAGTCGCTCCACTCG
>NW_015551526.1:271-660 GCF_001515605.1 Sinocyclocheilus anshuiensis | reverse complement strand
ATGTAGTACAGTATTGTTTCTGTTTGCAATAGCCCTACTGTGCTGTAACAAGGTGTGGTAAATGGGCAACTCTGGAAACGCTGTCCTCTCATTCATTGATCTGCTAACCGCTATGCTCATGTGTCCTCTGATAATAATAGCTTTCTAGGACTAAACATTATTTGGATAATTGGTAAAAAAAAAATATTTAAAAAAATCTCTTAATATCCCTACTGTGTGTTAGACCTACCCGAAAAACTACAAAACAATTTATTTCATTTGTAGGCCTATCGTTATTTTTTTTTATTTGTGCTATCATTAGTAATTTCTTTATTTGTTCTTATTTTATTATTAACTGCTTAGCCTCCTTGTCATTTTTTATTCAATTCAAAGTTTTAAATCAAGCTATC
>NW_015551526.1:0-136 GCF_001515605.1 Sinocyclocheilus anshuiensis | reverse complement strand
ACATATGAATAAAAGCCTACATTAAAATCTGTCATATAAATTGGTCTTTTCATTAGAAATTAGCCTACTGATTGCACCATTGATAGATACATTTTTTTTTTATAATATTACAAATATCTGTATGACATTATATTCT
>NW_015551525.1:806-917 GCF_001515605.1 Sinocyclocheilus anshuiensis | reverse complement strand
GAAACTGTTGTGCTGCTTAGTATTTTTTTGGAACCTGTGATACTTCTTTTCAAGGATTCTTTGATGAATAAAAAGTTAAAAAGAAGAGCATTTATTTAAAATAGAAATCTT
>NW_015551525.1:0-346 GCF_001515605.1 Sinocyclocheilus anshuiensis | reverse complement strand
TGTGTTTTTTTATGAAAATAAAACTTTGCGTTGAAGAAAAGTAGATTTTTGTTTGTATATGCTGTCAATTATAATTCTTAGAAAGAAAATCGGAATCGGCAAAAATCGGAATCGGCCAAGAAAATTGTAATCGGTTCATCTCTAGTTGTCAGGGCTCGCAAAATTTAAAAATCCCTGGTAGCCCTTCGGGCAGGTAATCTTCAGATTTTGGTAGCCCGAAAATTAATTTAACTAGCCCCCCCAAAAAAATAAAAAAAAACTTTTTTTTTAAATATAGAAAATCAGATAGGAGTTTAAATGACAATCAAAAATATTTTCAATACACAAATATCAACAAATATGAAGG
>NW_015551524.1:363-820 GCF_001515605.1 Sinocyclocheilus anshuiensis | reverse complement strand
GTCCCTTTTTAACCCAGCGATGGGTTATATTTAACCCTATAACTGAGTTTGTCGCTATTTAACCCAGCGCTGGGTAACCCAATAATTGGGTTTGTCCCTTTTTAACCCAGCGATGGGTTATATTTAACCCTATAACTGGGTTTGTCCCTTTTTAACGCAGCGCTGTGTTATATTTCACCCAGCGCTGTGTAACCCAATAACTGGGTTTGTCCCTTTTTAACCCAGCGCTGGGTTACATTTAACCCAATAACTGGGTTTGTCCCTTTTTAACCAAGCGCTGGGTTACATTTAACCCAATAACTTGGTTTGTCCCTTTTTAACCCAGCGCTGGGTTATATTTAACCCAATAACTGGGTTTGTAACTTTTTAACCCAGTGCTGGATTATAATTAAGCCAGCGCTGGTTAACCCAATAACTGGGTTTGTCCCTTTTTAACCCAGCGCTGGGTTATATTTAA
>NW_015551524.1:0-134 GCF_001515605.1 Sinocyclocheilus anshuiensis | reverse complement strand
TTTAACCAAATAACTGGGTTTGTCCCTTTTTAACCCAGCGCTGGGTTATATTTAACCCAATAACTGTGTTTGTTCCTTTTTAACCCAGTACTGGGTTATATTTAACCCAATAACTGGGTTTGTCCCTTTTTAAC
>NW_015551523.1:992-1276 GCF_001515605.1 Sinocyclocheilus anshuiensis | reverse complement strand
CGGGGGCTGCTGGGCGGCAGCAGTCCCCACCGCGTACCAGCTCCTGACATAGGGAGACGCAAAAACAGGGTTGGGGGCCTCGAAGCCTAAGCCGGATCTGCAGACCGTCCTTCAGGCGAAGAGGTCCTCGACCAAACGGTCCTGACTATTTCAGTATAGGACTAGCGAGGGCAGGCCCTTCTGGGGCAGAGAGGATCACACCGCATTACACGGTGCCCATCTCCCCCCAGTGCCCTCGGGAGATCGTTCTGCCAACCCTGCCGGTGTTCCAGGGCGCAGCGGTC
>NW_015551523.1:0-464 GCF_001515605.1 Sinocyclocheilus anshuiensis | reverse complement strand
GGGGGTTGCGTCCCATTTTAGATCTGCGCCTATTGTCATGCGACTGAAGTTCAGAATGCTCACACTCAAGCAAGTCGTGTCTCAGATCAGGTCCGAGGACTGGTTTGTCACGATCGATCTGAAAGACGCATATTTCCATATCTCCATCCTTCCTCATCACAGGAAGTTCCTGAGGTTCGCTTTGGGGGGCAAAGCGTACCAATATCGTGTTCTTCCTTTCGGCCTTGCACTTTCACCCCGTACTTTCACGAAGTGTGTGGATGCCGCTCTGGCTCCGTTGCGACTCCAGGGCATCCGCATACTCAACTACATCGACGATTGGTTGATTTTAGCTCGGTCAGAGCAGATAGTGGTTCGACATCGAGATGTTGTTCTCGCTCACATGACAGAGTTGGGGTTAAGACTAAACGCCAAGAAGGGTGTGCTTTCTCCATTACAGAGAACCACCTATCTGGGCGTGGTGT
>NW_015551522.1:707-802 GCF_001515605.1 Sinocyclocheilus anshuiensis | reverse complement strand
AGCAAAAGGAGCCCCTACCAAGTATTGCGTACATGTACAGTAAATGGACATACTTTCCAGAAGGCCAACAATTCACTAAAAATGTTTTTTTTTGG
>NW_015551522.1:0-169 GCF_001515605.1 Sinocyclocheilus anshuiensis | reverse complement strand
AACACACACACACACACACACACACACACACACACAGAAAAACAAGTAGATAGAATAGAAAGAATAGAAAGCTAGTGTTTGTTAGTTTTTTGTTGTTGTTGTTTTTTAAATAAAAAAATAAAACAACAAAGAAGATAAATATAGATAAAGTAGAATTAAAATAGAATAG
>NW_015551521.1:946-1211 GCF_001515605.1 Sinocyclocheilus anshuiensis | reverse complement strand
TTATCGTTATCGATAATCTCAGAAAATATCGAGATATAATTTTGTGTCAATATCGCACACCCCTAGTCAGTACCCGCGTCACTGAACTTGCGCCACAAACACAAAAGAACCGCTAGATTTAAATCAGCACAGCCAGCGAAGGATCGCACGTAACTGTTTTGAACAAGCGCACCTTTTTTAACAACCAAAAAAGTGGCTGTTTCGTTGTCTGTTGAGGAAGTACAGACGTTCCTCTCGTTGATAGCAGAGGAGCGGATCCAGCGAG
>NW_015551521.1:0-254 GCF_001515605.1 Sinocyclocheilus anshuiensis | reverse complement strand
CACACTTGCAGCGCACACACATAATGCCAGGTTCACATTACTCCGTTTGCAGTGCGTATGTGGTGTGTATTATTTCCGCGCTCATGTTAACGGATTAATAAAGTGTTCACTGCACACGGTTGCTGTCCGTCAGTGCGTTCAGTCTGCAGCAGTGCAGAGATCGTTTCTGCACCGAGTCTATTTTTGCTGCACTGCACGCGCTGAATTAAAGTAACAGCGCATTATTTGCATTAAATATAAACATGGATTGACAC
>NW_015551520.1:421-1756 GCF_001515605.1 Sinocyclocheilus anshuiensis | reverse complement strand
CTGACTTCAGCCACAGACTTAGATGAAATCAACTGAAATAAAAGAGATTAAATCTCTCAAGATCTCAGCAGAAGATAATTAAATAACTCCACAAACAGTATCACCATGCATTACTAACCAGTTAGACTTTATTTCTGGAGTATCTAAAACAGAAGTTCTTTATTGAGAATTAAGGTTTAGATTTTTTTTTTCAACTTACCGTTTTGGTGAATAGCGTTTGCTTTAGTTGCCTCTCGACCCTTGACTTGTTAAGAGTAAGTTTCTCTTTTGCTGTTACAATTATGTTTATAAAGCACATATGTGATGGCAAGAAACTTATGATAAAGCCATTTTATGCGTCTGAGTTTCTCATTGCATTTTATCTAAATCTGTAGTGCTTTTATGATTTCTGTATTATTGCAGTTCTATGATGAGACAATGTAAGAAAACTAAATGAACCATGTTTAGAAATATAGTTCATAAAGAGGTTTAAACTCTGGCACTCATAGACATGAAGAATCGGCATATGAATCTCAGCGATGGTGACTAAATATTCTGATAATTTTGATTTGTTTTTTGAACGTCACAAAACAAGGCAGTAAAAAGTCAACAAAAATAAAAGAAAATAGTAAGAATAAAAGAAAAGACTAAGACAATGCAGCTGCATAATTTGTTCATGTCGCAATGCATGCTGGGAGCCATGGATGAGTTATGATTGGTGCACCCAGAATGCACTGCAGCATGAATCTGTCTGATGATCATCACCATTGTTGAAATACATATGCTGATCCTTGATGTCTGCATGTCTAAACAGAACAGATGTTCTATACTGGTGTACAAAGTGTTTTTAAAGCTCTTTGTATTTCTTTAAAATGCAGTTGTGATCAATAACATAAACTATATTACACATAACCACTGATGACATCCGTGAATCAGGCGATGCATGATAACTACAACAGTACCAAAAAACAGCCAATATAACCTGATCACATTTTCTCTTGGTTTTTCTTGCCATAACCAATGTGTTTCATAAACACAGTTACAGCAACCAGAGAAAACTAATGTAGAAAGTCAAGTGTCAAGAGCCCAACTAAAGCAAATGCTTATCTCCACAACGGTGACTTCAAACTGTATTATTTTCAATAAACATTAACATCTAAACCTCTGTTAATTCTTAATAAGAAATGTTTTGATGCATGACAAAACAATTCAAACTGGTTAGTAATGTGTGAAGCTGGTGATGCTGTTTGTGGATTTGTTTAATTATCATCTGCTGAGATCTTGATGGATTTAATGTCTTTTATTTCAGTTGAAGTCTGTGGCTGAAGTCAGTTGTAGTTATTGTGTTTCTCTTTT
>NW_015551520.1:0-132 GCF_001515605.1 Sinocyclocheilus anshuiensis | reverse complement strand
AATCAGCACTTAATTAATCACATAATTATCTCATTAACTTTAACACTGCTTCAGTGTTACTTTAACACTCACACTAGAGTGGGACCGTATATGCTCCGAGCAGTGTTAATTTAACACTCGGGAATTTACTGT
>NW_015551519.1:1238-1412 GCF_001515605.1 Sinocyclocheilus anshuiensis | reverse complement strand
TTTGTCAACACCGTCAGATGTCACCACCATAAGATTTTGTGTTCCCTTTCAGTCAGTCACGTTCGACGTTACATCAGTCATGACTGACGAATTGGGATCTCGTCCAAGAGCCCAATCACCTTCGAGTGTTAACTAAACAAGCCAATGACAGTTGGCGTGCGTGTTTCGCCACGC
>NW_015551519.1:395-1081 GCF_001515605.1 Sinocyclocheilus anshuiensis | reverse complement strand
TTCTAAAAGAGCAATTTCTAAAAGAGCTCCACGAGCGACGGGCGTCTTTTTAAAGATGGCTTCCCGCTTGTGCGTTTCTGGATGTGGTCGTTTCCTGGCTTCATCTGACGGTCACGATCGCTGTATCTCGTGCTTGGGCTTTCAGCACGCTGAAGCAGCGCTCGTGAATGAGTCATGTTCTCATTGTGGGAACATGACCATCGCGATGTTGCGGTCCATATACCTCCTCATCAAACGGGGGGGTATCCCCCTTGCCATGCCCCGTTCTAGCTCCTCCGTCTCTCAGAGGGCTACTTCGGTTCATGGTCAGGGTGATCTGAGGATTACGGTGAGAGCTTCCCTGTCGAGTACGTCTCCGCGGGCCTCTCATTCCTCAAGCATGTCGCACCACCTGGTGTTTCCGGACGAGTGTGCTGGGTCCTCGGACAGGGCGGGGTCCAGCATCTTGTGCGGGACACAGGCAGAGGACAGGATGTCGATCGCTGCATCGGAGGGCGAGCTAGGCTCTGGAAATGAGGATTCGGCTGCGCTGCCTCCGTCAGGAAGAGTGGCGTTGCCCGAGTCAGATCCAGAGCTGACTGCTATGCTTCCCCGGGCCGCCGAGAGCGTCGGGCTGCACTGGGGACCTCCTCCTTCTCCCGAACGCTCGAGGCTGGACGATTGGTTCCGGGGGGCGCAAGCTGGGC
>NW_015551519.1:0-163 GCF_001515605.1 Sinocyclocheilus anshuiensis | reverse complement strand
CAAGCGCCCGCCGCCGGGAGAGGTAGTCCACGCCTTCCGTCCAGGGCCTGTAAGTTCTCGTCCGCTCTGACGGCTAAGGCTTACAATGCTGCTGGACAGGCCGCTTCCACCCTGCACACCATGGCCCTCCTGCAAGTCCACCAGGCCAAGGCATTGAAGCAGC
>NW_015551518.1:0-558 GCF_001515605.1 Sinocyclocheilus anshuiensis | reverse complement strand
TCTTAAATAGCATAGCAAAATTGTATCTTGACTAATTTATATGTAGATTACAATAAACTGGTTCAAACAGTGATTCACTGATTCAAAAATATTTGGCTATTTCTTTTAGTTTTTGTTTTTTATACATCCAATACTATCTACATAATATCTAAATGTTTATATTCAGCTTTATATATTTTTTTATTTCAGTTTTAGTAGCCTAATTTCAGTAACTTAACTTAAAAATTTTATTTCAAGTAGCTGCCAACCAGGCCCGTAACCAGCTATGAGACCACCGAGGTCCGGACCTCGGTACATTTTTCATGTTCAAAAATAAAATTTGTTCTTTGAATGACTAATTTGCTGTTAAACTCCTCATATGAATACCTGCATGACATGTGTAATTCAGTTTAGACAGTTTGCAAGAATGTTATCCCTGGTATGAAAATGATCACTGTGAGACGCTGGTGGAGTGAACGAGGCTTGAGAGAGTTGTGAGTGAGGGCGCGGGCACAGCCTCCGTGTTGCCAGGTCCTTTTCCACTTAATTTAACACTTTAGAAAGTTAATAAAATAGGAA
>NW_015551517.1:630-846 GCF_001515605.1 Sinocyclocheilus anshuiensis | reverse complement strand
CAGTCGGGTTCCTTCAGAAATACAGTGATATAAAAACACCCGCACTGAGTTTCAATTTTGAAACGTGCAATGTTCATGTTTATTCAACGAAGTCAAAGCCTTTTGGGAAATCTATTTGTGGCAGTCAGTTTTGATATTGTGGTGGGCGCCACAAATAAATCAATGTATGGGAAACACTTACATAGGCTACAGAAACTTAAAAGTTCCTCATGGCAA
>NW_015551517.1:0-133 GCF_001515605.1 Sinocyclocheilus anshuiensis | reverse complement strand
TAAGTTAATCCATTGATGTGCATTAGATGATGAATTGAATAGTCACCTCTACTATTGTAGGTTATGTTTTAGACATCAGAAAATAATGAATGAGAAATTATGAGAGGTTATGCTATTACACATACATTTCTAA
>NW_015551516.1:1433-1627 GCF_001515605.1 Sinocyclocheilus anshuiensis | reverse complement strand
TACACAACTTATAAAATATCATGTTTTAATTAAGTCGTTATTTTTTAATTAATTTTTTTACTGTATGTGTACGTTAAAGTACCATTCCGACAGCAAGAATGATCCTGAACTAAATGAAGATTAATGTGTTGGGTATGATGTGTTTATTGGACCAATCAGATAAGAGTAAATGGAGAGTCAGCGAGAGGCTCATG
>NW_015551516.1:316-992 GCF_001515605.1 Sinocyclocheilus anshuiensis | reverse complement strand
TACATGAATTACACTTACGAGTAACAGTAAAATGCTGCAAATATTTTTTTCTTGCGCTTGAAACGCGATTTACACCTTTACAAAGCTTCTCTTGTGCATGCAAATTTAATTTACGCTTACAGTCTTATGTACACTTCCACAGATATTACCCTGAGTATGCAAATCTTTTTGACGTCATTCTACCTTCATACAATCAGATAAGAGTAACTGGAGAGTCAGCGAGAGGCTCATTTGATTGGCTACAAGAAGAAGGTGGCCCCGCCCTCCCCTTCACGCTTGCAAAACTCAGTTAGTGAGAGAATCGTGCCAAAACTATAAGCGCAGAGAAAAGAAAGACGGAGCTGTACATATCGGTTTATTTCGGGAACTTTTTGCCCCACATGCACAACAAGTCATTTAGACATTTGCAACAGTTAGTTTTTTTACACATACAGATTGGGTCTATGTAGTCAATCCATTTTGCAGTTCTGTTAACTGTTGTTTTCGCTTGCAAATCACTGTTCACAGGCTTGCAGTGCTTTTTACCGTCCTTTGGCGAAAAAAACGTGCCAAAAGTGTAAGCGCGGAAAAATGGAAGTCAGAAGCATGCAGATCATATTTATTTTGCGTTAGCATGAAGCTGCAGTTTCACAATACATGAATTACACTTACGAGTAACAGTAAAATGCTGCAAATA
>NW_015551516.1:0-148 GCF_001515605.1 Sinocyclocheilus anshuiensis | reverse complement strand
AATCTGAGTCGTGCATTAATTTGAGTGCTGACAGATATTATGGGAGTGGCTTGATGGAGCGCAGGAGACGCAGATAACTTGATCTTGGCCCTTAAGAAACTTGAATTAATGCTGTCACGTAACAAATCTGCTTCAAAGATAAAATTAA
>NW_015551515.1:357-570 GCF_001515605.1 Sinocyclocheilus anshuiensis | reverse complement strand
TAAGCATATATATGAATGTTTTTAATGAATGGATTTTATAATACAGATAGCAATGTGTAACATTTTAGTGTAACACTTTTATTTGTTCCCAACAAAATATTGTTTTTTCACTAAATTTTTGGATTTCTAAAATTATTTTGCACTGATTTTTCTAGAATAACTTTTGCTGCCGAATTATCCACTAACCTAGTTTATGATACATTTTTGTCAGAT
>NW_015551515.1:0-131 GCF_001515605.1 Sinocyclocheilus anshuiensis | reverse complement strand
ATCGGTATCGGTATCGGCCAATACCGAACCCTAGGTATCGGAATCGGAGGCGAAAAAGGCGGATCGGAGCTAGGGCTGTCGTGATAACCGCAATATCGCAATTGATGAGCAAACCGCAGAGGAATGCAAGA
>NW_015551514.1:1146-1296 GCF_001515605.1 Sinocyclocheilus anshuiensis | reverse complement strand
AGATTGACTAAGTAACAAAATAACAAAACAACAAAACAAAAATAATAAAATAACAAGAACAAAACAACGATAGCGATGAGAAGCGGCAGCCACTTCACACACAGCGTACTCTCACCTGAAATGGAAAACATGGAAAACCATAAAAAAAAA
>NW_015551514.1:0-237 GCF_001515605.1 Sinocyclocheilus anshuiensis | reverse complement strand
CCGAGCAAAGACGATATCTAATTGGTCAAGGCACCATTTGGGATGTGTCCAAAAGCCCAGTTTAAATACTCAGGACATCATCAAATCATTGCCCCTTTGCCTTTTTCCCTTTTAGCTTTAAGCTTTTTATCTTGCTTTTTTTTTGCCTGCTTTTTAGTCATGTGCTTTCAATTCATCGCTTTTAGCCTTTTGCTTTTTAGTCATAGCTTTGAACTATGCTTTTTAGTCATGCTTTTT
>NW_015551513.1:1836-1949 GCF_001515605.1 Sinocyclocheilus anshuiensis | reverse complement strand
AGATAGCTCGCAAGCGTCTGCTCTACCCGGGGCATCGCTCTGTAAATGCATTCAGCCACATTTCCCACATTTCCATAGTAATCAGAGGCGGGGACGAATAAGCGGGCCGAGAA
>NW_015551513.1:0-1590 GCF_001515605.1 Sinocyclocheilus anshuiensis | reverse complement strand
TAGCTCCTCATATTGTGGGGATTGAGGGGGCGAATCCTCGACGCTCTCCACATCAACCTCCTCGGAGGAAGATAGGAGAAGCGCCGAGCCCGCTCTCCGGGGGGAAGTAGCCGCAGAACGGGCTTCCGATCCCATCGAGCGGGCAGTGGATCTGGCAGGTGAGGAAGAAGATAGGGACTCGCCCGTCTCCATTCCCTCCACCAGATCCAGCTGCGAACCCCACGAGTGCAGCTGCCGCTCCGCCTCGGCGGAAGAGAGTCTTCCGGGAGCAAAGCAAACGCAGTGGCAACTGCTCACAATGTGGACAGTCAGCCCTCTCGAGAGCCGACGCCGTGTGCTCCGCTCCCAAGCAGACCACGCACAAACTGTGTGTATCCCCGCTCGTGATGTAGCGTGGGCAGGGAGGAACACGCGATCTGCTTTCGGCCTTTTTTGTCTTTTGCTTAGACATCTTTTTTCCCTGCTGGAGCTTATACTTTGAATGCTTGTGCAACTTTTTTGGACAGACAACAATAAATAAGACTCACAGAACATAAATCGTGACCGACACACACAGAGAGCTTTGCTGAATGACAGAAAGCTAGCGCCGGCTGCACCTCACGTGCTTTTAAAGCTTCCTGGTCATGACGTCACCCGCCTCTGACGTCTCGCCCATCGATTCGACTGATTACACATATGATTCAGAGCTTGGTATCGCTGAAGGCGTTCCCCTAGCGTTTTCCGACGCAGCTCGAGTTCCCGAAGGGGAACCATCCTGACAAATTATTTTTTCAGAACAATACTGTATACCTTTACTTTTACTCTCAATACCTTAAGTATACTAGAGTATGCAAGATAATACTTTTACTTAAAGGATAGTTCAGCCAAAAATGAAAATTCTGTAATCATTTAATCACCCTGTACAAGTTTCTTTCTTCTGTTGAGCTTAAAAATATATTTTGAGGAATGTTGGTAACCAAACAGTTGATGATAACCATTAACTTCCATAGTATGGAAAAAATAGTGGAAGTCAATGGCTACCATCAATTGTTTGGTGAGTGATGAGCTTTTCCCCAATATGGTATTGGTAGTTACTAAAAGTAGTTTACTAAAGTACCTCAATATTTCTTCTTCTAATTACGTTGTCATAGCTCTAAACAGTTTATCTTCTTTCTTCATTCCCTAAATCAGACCAGAC
The DNA here is from genome assembly GCF_001515605.1 of Sinocyclocheilus anshuiensis. Classification (NCBI taxonomy): domain Eukaryota; kingdom Metazoa; phylum Chordata; class Actinopteri; order Cypriniformes; family Cyprinidae; genus Sinocyclocheilus; species Sinocyclocheilus anshuiensis. The sequence continues at coordinate 413 of NW_015551513.1, read as the reverse complement.
TCCTGTACTGCAGGATAAAGCTGAACGTGTCAGCACTGGACAGGTTTTTAATGGTTTTCGGCTGAGCAGGGAGGCCCTGACAGTGCTGCTGGATCTTCTGAGAAGTGAACGGCAAGAATGATGTGGTGCCACAATCCAGACCCTGGTGTTTCTTTTGTGTCTGCTAGTGGTACATCATACAGAGTGGTCTCCAGAGTGTTTGACATGCCTCGTTCCACTGTCACCGCATTGGGTCACTGAGGTGCTGGCCAGTCACCAAGAGATTCACCTCCTGAAGACCCCAGAACACATGGAGGAAGGGCTGGGCTCAAAACTGATGTTGTTTTTCTGATGTTAAACCTAAGCTATGTTGAAAATAGTTGTAAAATGTACTTTCAGTAATGTATAGAACAATTTGTTTTAATGTGTAAAAA
>NW_015551512.1:0-511 GCF_001515605.1 Sinocyclocheilus anshuiensis | reverse complement strand
GGAACTTCCTGTGTCTCTTGACGATCTGGATGCAGAAGTACGCATTCTTAGATCGATGGTCACAAACCAATCTCGGGTTCAGATAGAGACATGATGAACTTCTGCGTCAGCATCTTGAAATTGCTTACTCCAAGCACAAGGTTAGGTGACGCAAATCCAATCAACCCATAGAAGCTGGATGGTGTAACCATACGACAGCCTGATCCTCCCTCATGAGGCCCAGAGACACCTGAGTTGTGGGAAAAACCTCTGAAACAGGAATGGATACTAAACTCAGGCATGCCAGCACCAACCACAGAGTGGGGACTTGGATGTCAATATAGAGCCTGCACCAATGGCTTTAGGGCTATCCTCTCGATCTCCAAAGCGAATATATGCCCTGCACCAATGGCTTTAGGGCTATCCTCTCGATCTCCAAAGCTAAGGCGCGAAGAACGGTCAAAATCAGTCTGAAACGCAACAAGCAGCGGAACAACTGATAGAGAGGCAAACACACTTGTAGGTTGCCCAC
>NW_015551511.1:437-558 GCF_001515605.1 Sinocyclocheilus anshuiensis | reverse complement strand
CTCGTCTCTGGACTGTGATGGACTTGGGCTGTAGATGGAGGATTGTAGTGATAGTGATGATAATAATAATAATAATAATAATCTAAATAATAATAATAATAATAATAATCTAGTTATTTCT
>NW_015551511.1:0-182 GCF_001515605.1 Sinocyclocheilus anshuiensis | reverse complement strand
TGGTAGTGATAATAATAATAATAATAATAATAATAATAATAATAATCTAGTTATTTCTCGTCTGTGGACTGTGATGGACTTGGGCTGTAGATGGAGGAATGGTATTGATAGTGATGATAATATTAATAATAATAATCATCTAGTTATTTCTCGTCTCTGGACTGTGATGGATTGGGCTGTAG
>NW_015551510.1:0-1275 GCF_001515605.1 Sinocyclocheilus anshuiensis | reverse complement strand
TGATTGGCTGGAATTATGGCACATTGTAACGCTGGGTTGTGTTGATTAGCTGAAACATTCTGAAATTGGTCGCGCGGTGCGCCACATCTTTAAAACAATGTGTGACATGGCTAACGCGCGGCGCTTCTCGTCAGGTGTGCGACCGCCAATTTAGAGTGCATCACGGCTTCATCCGCCTATTAGGCCTTAATAAAACAACGTGCGACATGACGCGCGCGCGGCGCTTCTCGTCAGGTGTGCGACCGCCAATTTAGAGTGCGTCACGGCTTCATCCGCCTTATTAGGCCTTAATTCTTTCAATAGTTTTTATCCCCTGTAAATTCTCCTCCTGTCCTTGATATTTTATCTTTTTATACAACTCAGCATTTGTACAGTTACAAACATTAACTTGCGTGTTTTGCTCATGACCAACTGTGTGGTTTTTAACATGTAAAAGGCGCAATGTAGAGAGGGAAACCTAAATGTCGTGGCCACGATTTAGGAATTTGTTTTATGAATTCACGATTTAATACACTCCTTCATTTTAGGTAAATCACGGACACGTAATTAACGTTAGTGCCCTAGTTTAAACCGCGTCCATGATCTGAATTACTGAGGTATCAAATTTGTACAACATGGCCCCGATTTATCTTAACAAGGGAACGAATTGATCAAAGGCTCCGTAGATATAAAAATAACAATTTAATTTAGCTATATCGTGTGAGAATCTGATTTACCTGCTTTTTCTTCGGCTTCGGCTTCAAGTAAAAGAAAATGGCGGACACAGACTGGTGGCCTAGCGTTAAGTGGAGGCGTGGCTTTTTATGCCACTTTGGGTGAGATTTGAAAATACACTTAAATTTCACATTGACACTGTCTTACAAATAACAACAGCAGTGTTATTTTATCACCATGTAGTGTTAAAACAATGTCAACACTGTTAATTTTACACCGTCCCTGAAAATTCTACACCAGTGATTTTGCTGTGTAGAAGATATTAAGCAGTTACAAAAATGTGAAAAGGGCCGGAAGTCAACAGTAGACATAAATGCCAGAATATAAAAGGAGTTATTTTATGCATTTAAATGGTTTCATTTTCGCATATTTTCTAGTATAAGTGCACTGTGCTCACATTTATTTGTGCATTAAATTACAAATAAAAAATACATATCAGCTTGTGCCTTATATTGTGATCTCGAATTGCAGAATATATTTTAGTACATGCATTTGAGAGATTTTCTTGTGTGCTGCATAACAGTCATTCTTGAGAAGTGGGACAAAACGGTGCAAAATTGA
>NW_015551509.1:1170-1557 GCF_001515605.1 Sinocyclocheilus anshuiensis | reverse complement strand
TCAACTTAAATCTGACAACGCATCTGTAATATAGTTTGCTATAAAGAACACTTAAAACAAACAGGGTTCGTCTAATATATGTTTCTGTTGATGGATGCGCATTCTGGCTTCCCAGTACATTACAACAACATGTGGACAAAACCATTCACTCTTGTTCAATGCGAATGCCGTATGCTGGAATATGAGCATTTATTCCGTCATGATCACCCGGGTGCTGATAGCGCGCTCGCACAGGTGAGACCTGAACAGAACACGTTGATGTCTATGTTTAAGCTAAACTCATTTAAGCTTTGCCAGTTTAAACATTTAAGATCCAGAGGACGTGAGCTCGCGCGCGCAGTGAGAAGATTTGTGCGTGCGCTCATCCGCAGCGCTCAAACCCGCGTC
>NW_015551509.1:499-828 GCF_001515605.1 Sinocyclocheilus anshuiensis | reverse complement strand
CATTTATTCCGTCATCACCCGGGTGCTGAGGCGCACACGCATAGGTGAGACCTGAACAGCACACGTTGATATCTGTGTTTAAACTAAACTCCTTTAAGCTTTGCCAGTTTAAACATTTAAGAGCCAGAAGACGTGAGCTCGCGCGCGTAGTGAGAAGATTTGTGTGTGCGCTCATCCGAAGAGCGCAAACCCGTGCCTCAGAACGTGCGCAAATATTAAGCTCACTCTGAAGTATTGTTTAAATGGACAAATTCACTCAAAAATTGTCAAAATGCCCGTCTTGGTAAGTATCCTATAGCAGACATAGCCGGCTGAACGTACTGTATCAG
>NW_015551509.1:0-137 GCF_001515605.1 Sinocyclocheilus anshuiensis | reverse complement strand
TTTGTGCTGTTGCTTGTAGTTAGATTATTCTTATTTTCTTTATTTTTATTTGACAGTATATTTTTTGCCTAAACATCGCACATACCGAACCATACCGAAACCGTGACTCTAAAATCGTGACACAAACCGAACCGTGA
>NW_015551508.1:374-868 GCF_001515605.1 Sinocyclocheilus anshuiensis | reverse complement strand
CACTGATCCTGGATATCATGATGTCAGTCACGTGGTGTGAAAGAATCAGTATTTCTCTGGGCTGTGTATGCATGAGTTGATCAAGGTTCAGATGTAATTTTCATTCCAAAATATTGTACTGCTTCAGAAGACACATTTGTGCCGCTACATTTGCAAAAAAATAGCAATTAATCCAAAAATGAAAAAATATACTTAAAAAACTTTCAGAAAGTGATGGTTTACATCTTGCATAACACTAAAACCGATCAATTAAATCAATGTGAATTCTACTCAGTGTTGCCAATTTGGGGATTTTGTCGCCAAATTTAGCTACTTTCTCATTGTAGGTGCAACTTTTTTTTATTTTTTGCGACAAGGAGCTATTTTAGCTATATCTAAATAAAACTAGCGATTTTTTGGAGATTTTTTATTTTTTACTTGGCCACACCCTGCCGTAGGCCCGTGACCGCTCACGTTTGCTCTCAATCATGCCAATGAGTCTGCGCAGTCAACAC
>NW_015551508.1:0-364 GCF_001515605.1 Sinocyclocheilus anshuiensis | reverse complement strand
ATCATAAAAAAAATTGGGCTTGTTTTGGGCTTGTTTTTGAAGCAGCGGTTGCTTATTTGTCTTGCGAGAGTTGGCAACAGTGATTATAAGTATCTATCAAGATGGTGGAGAAAAAATGAACATCTTGTTTTAACCACGGACACAAAAGTTATACCACAATTCATGCACAGTCATGTCAACCAGATACTGAGAGAGAAGACAGTGCATCATCGTGTCATGTGTGCTGGGATGCAGTATTTTGCACTTACTTTGTAGTAATAGAGTGTGTTGACTGAAATAAATTTGTATGAATAAAGTTTTTGTAGAATCATAGTATCTTTTATCTGTTGTATTTGAGCAGGACAGGGATGCACTTTGGTGACAC
>NW_015551507.1:0-2824 GCF_001515605.1 Sinocyclocheilus anshuiensis | reverse complement strand
TGAAAATCTAGCAGACTCAGGAGTGAAGAAGCTCTGTGCTCTCAAAAATGATCCATGTTATAAGCTGGAGACAGTTCTGTGAGTGGTATGCCTGATACATTTTTAGATTTTGTCTGATATCAGAAAATGTGCCTGTACTTTAAATTGTTTATGAGTGAATAACTATTTAAGTCTGCTCATACCGATAGGACTGATCTGTGGTATGAAATACAAAGTTTGCTTCTTAAGATGTCTATGTGGCCGTATGGGTGAATTTGCAATTTAGTAGAATATTCATGTGCACATGAAAGAACTTCTTCCAGATCTGCACATAAGGAACTTCACACTGGAGACAGCAGGACAGCTTCAAACCACCTCTATTTATTGATCCTGGAACGCATGGGATGCTTGATCAGTAATATTCACCACGCTATCCTCTTTCCATGTTACACACAATATTAACTGGGAGATTAGGAGAGAAACTTTTGTGTCTTTGCCTCACCAGCGTCCCAATTGCTGTCTAAGCTGATGTATTTCAACAATTTGATGTTTACATTGTGTAATACATTAAAACACATAAGAAATAAAGAAGTTGAAATAAAATTACTGGTCAATTATTGCTCTTCCCACATGTATTATTAACATGAATGATGTATAAAATTAATGTTCAAACAAATAAGCATAACAACATTCCCTCAAAACAACATTCATAACGACACTACAGAAACAATAAATCAGTGCATAATCCAAATGCAAAGCAATAGAATGCTTTACGGATCAAGGGGAAAGAGAAAATAATAATAACAGAACATATACTCAAAATCAATCCACATATATCATCATTCAAATGACTTTACACTGTTTTGAGTTAAAGAACTGAACATACTCTGAACACATGGGACAATTGATCAGTAACATTCACCACGCTATCCTCTTTCCGCATTACACACTGTGCACAAACCACTTAATTAGCTCCACGTCAGATAAAACACATAAATCTCACAATACACAAAAATACATAGGTATAATCGATTCAGAACACATTCCATTTAGAATTTAATTATCTCTAGCCAAATGAACACAGTTAAACATACCAATATTAACTGGGAAAAGAGGAGAGAAACTTTAGCAATAGCGGCCCATAGAAACAGTCGCTAATGAGGCATCTACGTATATATATCTATGGTGCCAAGCACGTAGACGCGTCCACCTTCTTTAACGGTCAACTTGAGGTCATTCACCATAATAATCAATGAATATTCGAAGATGCCAAAATCCTGCACAGCCAATGGTTGTAAAAACCACCGGGATTTAAATTCCCGAAGAAACAGGATAAGCTTTCACAGGTGAGAATGTGTTGGTTTGTGTTTTTAAATATATTAACTCAATATTACAAGTTTTAAAACATTGGTAACTTGTTAGTTAGGTCTACACAACAACACGTTGAGCTCTCTCGGCCACCGAACACGAGGGTTCACAGACCATCAGCTGTTATGGTGAATGACGTCAAGTTGACCCTTCGAATATGGCGGACGGCTTTACGCCCATAGATCACTTTCACGTGACGTCACACCCTTACAGGAACGCCTACATGGAGGGCAAACAAGGTTTTCCTCCACTGACCGCCAGTTATTTTTACGAGGTTTGCATTAAAGGCAGGGTATGTGATTTTCAAATGTAGATGTTCCAAAACGTAGGCAACTTAATTATTTTGCCACCTAAGATAATTTTGGACAGATTTTTATTTATTTACTTATTTATTTGTGTCTTCCACGTCAATACAAATCTATTTACGTTCTATTTACAGTACATTTCTTTGCCTTTCCATAAACACAGTATTTTAGTTTTTTCTTCTTTTTTTCTTTTTGTGCTTTGGTTCATTCAATGCCAATGTATTAATTGAAAAAGTAAATAAATAAACTGAAACAATGTATATGTGCATATTAATATTTATTATTTATTCAGTTGTTGTATGTTACTTAATATAAATGTAATTTCAATAAAAATAGATAGATAGATAGATAGATAGATAGATAGATGGTAGCAACAGTTTACATTTTACAGATTTAACAAAAGTTTACAGTAAAAAAAAACATTTAATTAACTGATATAGAGTTAATATACCAACCTACTGAAGTACTAATATCTGTTTTGTACCATTGTCATAGACTGACAACCATCACAATCAGGTATTGATCAGAAAGTCATATGATGAAGCACATCACAAGCAGTGTCATTGACACAAATACTAAACACCATCATGGTAACATGATGACACTAAAATAATGCACTAAAATTAATTTAACAACATTAGATGCAAGATTAATGCCTAATGTACATAAGTGATGAGAAAAAACTAAGAAACAAAAAAAGTCCTCCACTGACTGCTAGTTGTTTTTATGAGGTTTGCATTAAGTAGTAATGTAGTAAGACAGTGATATTTAAAGGCCAAATTCAGTAAACAATTTATTGATGATGCATACTTTGTACAGGCAAGCAGATGAACCCAGAATATAAACGCAATGCGCAAAGTTTAATATGAAATGTTTTCCAAAAGAAAACCATTATAAAGAAGACGCTTAACCATTAGCAAATTGCGTTCATATTCCGGGCTCATCTGCTTGCCTGTATAAAGCATGCATCATCAATAAGGTGTGTACTAATTTCATCTTTTAATATCACTGTTCTAAAAGCACTTTAAGTGTTTTCACATTAAACATTTTAGAATGTATCGCTATTTTAGTGATTGAAATATTGCGACAGGTGCTTTATATGGATTGCTGATGGCCAAAACTTGCATATTGTTCACATATCTTTGTTTTATTCTTTTGAGAGATGATCTAAA
>NW_015551506.1:0-505 GCF_001515605.1 Sinocyclocheilus anshuiensis | reverse complement strand
GGGTTTAAGCGACCCCAATAATGTGATATTTAGCCCCTAAAATGCTCATTTTACCAGGGGAACCCCACCAAAAACGTCTATTTTACCCCACCGGAATGCGATTTTTACAGGGGCATCCCCCTCAAACATGATTGGGCTAGTTTTGGGCTAGTAGCAATTGGGGCAGGTTTTGTTGTGAAAACCTGGCAACCCTGACGGAGCTATATGGGTAATGAAAGCACGCAGTTCTTTGGATTTAAAGTTTGTCCGTTTATTAAGCACCCCCCGAAAAGGCATGAAATCTGTATATATTTGTTTACTGTTAGTTGTAAGCACCCCCCGAAAAGGCATGAGATCTGTATATATTTGTTTACTGTTAGTTGTAATAAGTGTTTTGTGTAATTCGTTGTATGTTGATGATAATGCAACTGAGAGAGAGAGTTTAATGTGCACTTCTCGTGCTGTCTTTTGTTTAGCTCTTCATCAGTAAAGTTTTGGTCATCATTCAGATGAGGTCTGCTACACT
>NW_015551505.1:0-550 GCF_001515605.1 Sinocyclocheilus anshuiensis | reverse complement strand
AACGGCTCGTCCGTGACGCGGGATTCGTGCCGCGTGGGGCAGAGATGAGCGAGTATGAGAAGCATTCACAGACACAGGCTGCGTGTGCTCTCTTCTGAATTGGGAATAACGAACATGCATCATAAACTTCTTTCAAATTAATCTGTTGGGGAGATAAAATGTGTAAGATAACGTTCACGTACTAACAAAAACATCTAAGAATGTATCTTTTATTCTCCAGTACTGAAAACAGAACCGATAAGGGAGCTTTTGATATGCGTTGTGATGCAGCTTTATCTGATAAGATCGTTGAATTCACTGGCAGATGAAGTGGAGCGTGAACAGAGAAATATATGAAGCGTATTCCTATGAGGTGTGATTTGTGACAGATCGAAGGCTTAGCAGGAGAAGGAGAAGGAGCAGTCTACCCTTCCGTCGCCGTCAGTCCGTGTCGATTTTTGAATGGGATTGATAGGGCAGGCAGACGACAGACCCGCGGCGACGTCACGGTTGGAACCAATCATAGGCGGCGACGTCACTGTTGGAACCAATCATAGGCGGCGACGTGACG
>NW_015551504.1:1234-1697 GCF_001515605.1 Sinocyclocheilus anshuiensis | reverse complement strand
TGGTGGCTGGATGCTGCACAGGTGTCAGGAGGTATGGGCGAAGAGAATATCCACTGTCTCCCAGCAGCCAGCTATCATCAAAGCCACCCTCTTCAGCCACCTGGCAAACTGCAGAATTGGCCAACACAAAAGAGTCATGTGTGCTTCCAGGCCATTTTGCCACAATGTCATTGAACATCCCCTGGTGCTGGATAGCCCTTCTTGCAAATGTACAAGGGCTCATTTACCACAGGGCTTGACACTGGGATAAGGGTGCCATCGATGATGCCAATCACTCTGGGGATGTTGTCAATACTGTAGAACTGTTGATTTCTTCAGGAGTTTGGGGGGAAATCAGGATGTTCTTCATAAGCTGTAACAGCAAAGGTGTTACTGCTGTCACAGTTTTGCTGACTGAAGATTTGCTGAGCCCCAGGCCATCACCCACCACCTCCATAAAACTTCCAACAGCATAATAATGCAG
>NW_015551504.1:0-678 GCF_001515605.1 Sinocyclocheilus anshuiensis | reverse complement strand
GCCTGAACTTTGAAGGCAAAGGCCTGGTTGATGCACATGCATCTATACCTCCAAGGATCCTTCCAATGCTTCAGGCCCCAGGATGGCCAAAACTTTCTCTTCCTCTGTAGTGAGAGGAGGAACTGAATTGATACCCCCACCAGTCTTGTTTGCTTCCCTCTTACATGCCGCAGCTCTCCGTTTTGTCACACTTGCGAAGTCCCTCCAGTTATTCCTGACTTCTTCTGGGCTTCGTTCGTACCCATAGCCAGCAGCATTTATTTTTTGAGTGATTTCTGCCCAGATTTTCTGTTTGTCAGCATTTGTAATGCTGTTTTTCAGCTTTGAAAATAGCTGGATTTTATTATTTTCCACCTCCTCCAAAAGAACTGCAATTTCATGCTTTGAAAATTGGGGTTTTCGTGTCATTTTCATTAACACATGGCTGAATGGCAAGGGGACTTAAATAGGAAAAATGATTGAGCAAAATAAGCAACAGGTGCCCACAACAGTACATAACAGTTTTTTTAAAAACCCATATTTTTTTCAATTGTGCTTATGTATCAATATTAAATAAGAAATGGTATTTATATGAAATTGTGAAATTATAGACATTGGGATCAGAAAAGAGCACATTTCTAACTCTTAACTCGAGTGTGTATATGTATATAATTTATTGCGGAACAAATTAATGTTGCG
>NW_015551503.1:368-552 GCF_001515605.1 Sinocyclocheilus anshuiensis | reverse complement strand
AACGACTCTCTAAAGCAAGAGGAGACCTAGCTACACTCAACGCCATAGGTAGTTAGTGAAAAGAAAGAGGAAAGAGCCTACTAACTCTTATTACTGCCAAAGACGGAGCTCTGAAGAGCGGAGGCTTCAGCAGGATGACTCTCTTAAACGAGAGGAAGCCTAACAACACTCAGCCCTAGTAGAG
>NW_015551503.1:0-145 GCF_001515605.1 Sinocyclocheilus anshuiensis | reverse complement strand
CTCAGCCCTAGGGGAGGAGCTCCTAAGAGTGGAGGTCTCAGCATAACGACTCTCTAAAACGAGAGGAGACCTGACTACACTCAGTGCCAGAGGCAGTTAATGAGGCTCAAAAAGAAAGAGCCTACAACTCATATTACTGCCTAAG
>NW_015551502.1:791-951 GCF_001515605.1 Sinocyclocheilus anshuiensis | reverse complement strand
TACTGTCTCATATCATCAACAGGACCAGGACGACGCTTAGGGGGGCGGAGTGTGACGAGCGTCCCGGAGCTGTATCAGCGTCGCCCTGGAAACGAGCGAGGAGCACCTGGCCGTCCTCATCACAGGCTGATCGGTCACAGCTGCAGCTCATCAGGCGGTG
>NW_015551502.1:388-611 GCF_001515605.1 Sinocyclocheilus anshuiensis | reverse complement strand
CCATCTGCACTGGGAAGACTGAAGAGAGCACTCACGGCACCGGAGCACCTACCTGGACCTTTCTCCCTACCACCCACCTCACTAATAAATCCACCCTCCGGGGCATTTATTAAAAATTCCTTGTCATGTGATTCTTCACCCCGTTGCAATACATTGAAAAAACACCAACAACACGTTGGCCGGTGACAGCCCATGACGTCACTACCGGTGCGACTATTAGTAT
>NW_015551502.1:0-305 GCF_001515605.1 Sinocyclocheilus anshuiensis | reverse complement strand
TCTTCACTGACTGTTTTGTTTGAAGCGTGCATTTCTGTGGTAAGAGCGATCTCTATTCATCTCATTATGGTGAGCTCTAGCAAAGCGTTTAAGGATGTGTGCATCCGTGTTGACGTTGTTTAACATCTGATTACACACACGATCTATGCGTTATTTGTGTGGGCGAAGAGCACGCACGCGATGTCTCCGAGGGGGTAATCGGCGTGCACTGCGAGCGTTTTTCCAAGGAAAAAGCTCCGCTCTCTTTTTTCTCATTCATCCTTTTCGAGGAAAGAGGGGCAGCCATCTGATTCCCGCGATTCAGG
>NW_015551501.1:0-1445 GCF_001515605.1 Sinocyclocheilus anshuiensis | reverse complement strand
TTTTGAGGATGTTTTGAGGATGTTGTTGAGGTAACAGATTATATAGGGGTAGACCGGGTATGGTTGTAACACTTTTTGTTTCAACATCTGTAACTCGCTGAATTTTTGAGCTAGAGTGCTCAAACGTTTATACAACGTACCCACATTTGTTCACTACAAAAGACACCAATTCAAATCTCTGCAAGTATATCACAGCCCTCATAAGTTGATGTCAAATACATGGAGTGCCTTTGTTACAATCTACCCCGCTACCGGGGTAGGTTGTAACACATACTGGGGAGAGTTGTAACAGTCAGACAAAAGAAGCAAAAACAGCAGCCACCTCATAAAGTTTGCTTCAAAAACAGATTTATTGAAACAATCTAAAAGAACTATACAACACAATTTCACACTTTCTACGAATGACCACAGCTCAAATCCACTTTCTGTTTGATGCGGGAGTGTGTACGTGTATGTGTGTAAATTAGACTAGTAGAACAAACCTCCTTAACGGTATTTATGCTTACTGAACACTCAACTTTAGTGTACCGAGGTAAAGAATATGTAGATCTAACAAAGAACTGTGTAAATTTGTGTGTGGGATTGTGACTATGTATGAATTTTCTCAATCAGAGTCACAATGGTGACAAACCAATGTTTTTAACCCTAGAGTGCAGACTTGGTGGATCCAAAAACTGCATAGGGCACATTTATCCACATTTCCTTTGGCTTTGAGCTGCCAAAAAAGCTTCATATAGACAACATGAAAGTTCTCAGTTCTATGTAAGGGAATGCTAAAATGTGTTACAACTTACCCCACCCCTGTCATCCAATGTTTAGTTAGCTGTATTAGCATTATGGTTTGAAATTAGCAGTTTAAAAATGCATCACATTTTGCCTGATAATCTATCATTTATTCTAATGTAAGTTATATGATTTTATCTGCAACAGTTTAAGTACCAAGTAAAATATAGTTTGGGTCAACAAAAAAAAGTTTACATCAAAATCATTTTTTTCTTTATAAAATCTGCATATACCTATTTACAGCCTTGACAATCATTCATATAAAATCAGGGTGAAAGTGGGTAAATAATGAAATTATCATAGGACTCCTAGCTTATCCCTGAATGGTGTTGTTACAACTCTTCCCATGTTACAACCATACCCGGTCTCCCCTAATATGCTCAATAAAACATTGACTGTTTCAAGATAAGAAAGAACATTCTCTCAGCCACATTAGGATAACATTATAAGAACATCATTGAGACCAGAGGAGATGGAATATTTTTATAAAACTTTCTTGTAATGTGAAATATTAACAAAGCTAGAACATTTTATCTGCAACATTTTAAAGATGTTTTGTGGATGTTGTTGAGATAACAGATTATATAATGTTCTCAATAAAACACGGGCACAAGACCGACTTTGAACACACTCTTAAGAGGTAAATGATTAATTTCTTAAAA
>NW_015551500.1:0-528 GCF_001515605.1 Sinocyclocheilus anshuiensis | reverse complement strand
CTTCAATTCATCACATGAGGACACCTATAAAAGTTGTTAATACTTTTATAAAGTCTCTTAAATGCAAGTATTTGTAGGATTTCTACCCATAACAGACACTGATATGCATGGAATCAACCAGCATGAGATCTAAACTAATCACCCCAGCACATGATTCCAATATTCTGGGTCGACTTCCTGCCAGTTGACCAATCACCCCCAGCACATGACTCCAATATTCTGGGTCGATTTCCTGCCAGTCATGTCGTCATCTACTCAGAGGAGTGATTAAAGATTGATCCAATCAAGAGACAACAAAGCTTTCTTTGTATCAAGGACTGAAAAGGTTCGTTCACAACATATAGAAACCACGATGTCTTGTGACCAACAATGAGTGCAACTATTATATCCAGCAGGAAAAGGATGAGTAATTTAATTACACCCTCGGGCTTGCAGAACAACAGACCTAAAGGAACAGTGATAATGTGTTTCAATCTATACAGTGTGACGCCACATGACTTTTTGAACATCTGCTTCCTGAAACCCCAA
>NW_015551499.1:0-745 GCF_001515605.1 Sinocyclocheilus anshuiensis | reverse complement strand
CATGTCCATCAACGAGCACCCATGGGTTCTATCACATCCAGTTCCACGTTTGAGCTTGTGAGTGTGGATTACTTACATCTTGAGCCAAGCAAGGGTGGTTGTGAGTATATTATTCTGCTGGTAGACCACTTCACCCGCTTCGCACAGGCATATCCAACGAAAAACAAGTCCGGTAAGACCGCCGCCGAAAAGATCTTCCAGGACTTCATTCCTCGGTTTGGGTATCCTGAAAAACTCCACCACGACCAGGGCAGAGAGTTTGAGAACCATCTGTTTCAGAGGTTACAACAGCTGTCGGGAATAGCCCACTCAAGAACCACACCATATCACCCTCAGTGTAACCCTGTGGAGAGGTTAAATCGGACAATTCTGCAAATGCTCAGGACTGTAGAGGAGGAAAAAAAGAAGGAATGTAAAGACTACTTGCCTCACATTATGCATGCTTATAATTGCACCAGGCATGAAGCAACCAGCTACTCTCCACTCTTCCTCTTGTACGGCAGATCACCCCGATTGCCTGTCGACTTGCTGTTCAACCTGGAAAACAAGACAGAGAGTTCAAATCAACAAGCTTTTGCACAAAAATGGGAAGAGAGAATGAGACAAGCGTATCAGATCGCGAAAGAGAACAGCCAAAAGTCTTCAGCAAAGGGCAAGAAATACTATGACCGAGCAGTAAGAGGTACCATTCTTCAACCAAGAGACCGGGTGTTGGTCAGAAACCTTTCGGAAAGAGGTGGCCCGG
>NW_015551498.1:4230-5568 GCF_001515605.1 Sinocyclocheilus anshuiensis | reverse complement strand
ACATTTAGTTCTGGAACTAAAGCGGTGTGAAAGGCCCTAATGTGTACATAGGGCCCCAGTAGACCTCACAGTATGCCTAATAAATCCAACCACCCCTATAGATTTAAGTTTCACTTTCTATAATCCGTGACTGACAGAGAAGCATCTTGGCGGCAGGGATTTAAATCTTCGCTGGTAAAATGATGCTGCTCTCATTCACTGATCTGCTCCCTGCTATGCTCTGCTCACATTCTCTAATAAATAAATAAATTAAAGTTATATCTGATTCTGTTGCACTGAAGTTAATACAAATAATATATGTATATTTAATCGTAATATATTTTCTGTCAAATGTTATTGTTACTTTCAATAAAACTTGCTATTGTATTTGGTTGTGTGTTTTTTTTTATTTAGTATAATTAAAATTGAGTTCAATTAAAAACTCTTACACAATTACTTTATAATATTTCATTAAAATAATAAATATTTATTACAAAGCATTTTCGGTTTCGGTTTTCAGCTAAATGCATCAAGAATTTCCGGTTTTGGTGCATCCCATACTACATAAGCATCAGGGCCGGCACTCCATGAATGTGCGTTCTGCTCGTGTACCGCTCATGCTCAACGAAAAAACAAAGTCCACTCAAATAACGGGCCGACTGGAAATGTCTATGTAGTATACTTGTTCCTGTTTGCTTTAGCGCTGCTGTGCTGACATGATTAACATGGCAACGCTGGTAAAATGATGCTGCTCTCGTTCACTGATCTGCTCCCTGCTATGATCTGCTCACATTCTCTGATGATAATAGCTTTGTAGGACTATACATTATTTGGATAATTAGTAATAAATAAATTAAAGTTATATCTGATTCTGTTGCACTGAAGTTAATACAAATAATATATGTATATTTAATCGTAATATATTTTCTGTCAAATGTTATTGTTACTTTCAATAAAACTTGCTATTGTATTTGGTTGTGTGTTTTTTTTTATTTAGTATAATTAAAATTGAGTTCAATTAAAAACTCTTACACAATTACTTTATAATATTTCATTAAAATAATAAATATTTATTACAAAGCATTTTCGGTTTCGGTTTTCAGCTAAATGCATCAAGAATTTCCGGTTTTGGTGCATCCCTAACAATGATTTACAAAGAGACAACACTGTATTTATAAGGCTCTGGTCTCTTCAAAGATAGAATTTGGAGGAAATATGCTTCACTTATGTAAATGTGTAAATTAGTTTTAAAAATAATAAGTTTGATGAAGACTGATTTATTGTTGATTTTGGCTAATCTGCTTTTCCACACAGGAATTCATGTTCAGTGAAGCTCCTCCCACAACAATCACACATTCA